>NC_066546.1:8805488-8820488 GCF_024679095.1 Eriocheir sinensis | reverse complement strand
ATTCTAGAGGAGTAACAGAGGACGGGCTAAGAATCTTCTATACTAACAGCAGGAGCCTCAGAAACAAGATAGACTTACTAAGGGGTGAAGCTTGTTCAGAAAATTTTGACATAATAGCGATCACTGAGACATGGATAGACTTTGCTAATAGAAATTTTAGGTCAGAATTTGAAATAACGGGTTATCAGATGTTTCACAAAGACAGAAGGGGCAGAAAGGGAGGTGGAGTTGCGCTATATGTTAAAGACTCACTTAAATGTTTAGTTAACAACTCAGTCAAAACTAACATGGATTCAGAATCAGTTTGGGTGGACGTTTACAAAGGGAAAGAAAACTAACTCTAGGAGTTATACAGGCCACCCAACCTTAACAGGCAGGACACGAGTATATTACTACAGGAGATTGGCAGGGCGAGTATGAGTAGAAATGTCTGTGTAATGGGGACTTTAATTATAGGAATATAGACTGGGAAGATCTAGTGGGTGACCTGGAAGCCGAGGACTTTCTTGAAGTTATACAAGATAATTTCCTTAAGCAGGTAGTTACTGAGCCTACCAGAGGAGATAACATATTAGACTTAGTCCTAACCAATAATGGGAACTTGCTACGTGAGTTGGAGGTGGGCGGAGAGTTAGGAAATAGTGATCACAGAACGGTTCGTTTTAGGTTAGACTGGGCGGTAACCCGTGATCCAAACCCAGTGTTAGTGCCAGATTTTAGAAGAGCAAACTACGAGGGGCTTCGAAGACATCTTGAAGGGGTAAACTGGGATAATTTAGGGATTCATGAGGGCCAGAACTGCGGATTGGAGAGCCAGGAGAACCAGGTAGAAATGTCTTACAATAATTTAGTTAGAGTAATAGTAGAGGGGCAAGAACAGCATATACCACAGCGAACACTTAGAAAAGAAAACAATGATCCTAAGTGGATGACTCGTGGACTAAAACACGAGATTGGGTTAAAGAAGGGAATTTATCAGAAAATAAAGAATGGGGAAACACATCTCAGGGGCCGGTACGTCGAACTATCTAGATTAGTTCAGAAAAACACCAGGATAGCAAAAATGAACTATGAGATCAAAGTAGCAAATGAGGCGAAAAGTAATCCTAAGGGCTTCTTTCAGATGTATAGAACAAAAACACGGGAGAAAATTGGACCGCTGAAAACAAACACAGGGGAGCTAGTAGAAAATTACGAAAATATGAGCACATTGTTGAACGACTACTTACTTTCAGTATTCACACAGGAGGATCGAACGACTATACCGGAAAGAGTTCAGGTGTACGAGGGCGGGGATGGCGATAAATTGAGGGATATAATCATTACCAGGCAAGTAGTTCAGGATGAGATAGATAAGCTTAAGAAGAACAAGTCGCCAGGTCCTGACGGGATATTTCCGAGGGTATTAAAGGAGCTAGGTGATATAATCAGTGACCACTAACCGACATCTTTAAGATGTCGGTAAATACTGGCTATGTGCCGAGCCTATGGAAAGTAGCTAATGTGACGCCGATTTTCAAAAGGGGACAGGTCAGTTGCTTCAAACTATCGCCCAATTAGCTTAACATCGGTTATAGGAAGATGCTGGAGTCCATAATAGCCAGGAACATTCAGGAGCATTTAGAGAAACATAGCTTAATTAACGACTCTCAGCATGGGTTCTAAAAAGGTAGGTCATGCCTCACCAATCTCTTGTCCTTCTACAATAAAGTATTTGAGGCGGTTGACAGAGATGAAAATTATGATGTAATCTATCTTGATTTTAGTAAAGCGTTTGACAAAGTTCCTCACCAACGACTGTTGCTTAAATTACAGGCTCACGGAGTAGAGGGTAAAGTTTTGAACTGGGTCAAGGCGTGGCTTAGCAATAGGAAGCAAAGAGTGCAAATCAATGGTAAAAGATCTGACTGGGGATGTGTTACGAGTGGGGTCCCACAAGGTTCGGTATTAGGTCCACTTTTGTTTATTATTTATATCAATGACTTAGACACAGGAATTAGTAGTGATGTTAGTAAATTTGCAGATGATACGAAGATCGGTAGAGTAATTGAGTCGGATCAGGACGCTAGTATTCTCCAAGGTGAACTCAACAGATTATATGACTGGGCGGATAAATGGCAGATGGAGTTCAATGTAGGGAAGTGCAGTATTCTGAGTGTAGGTAGGAACAACCCCTCACATAACTATTGCTTAAATGACACTCTCATAAGTAGGTCTGGGTGCGAGAGGGATTTAGGGTCTTAGTGAGCTCTGATCTCCGTCCAAGGGCACAATGCATTCAAGCTAGAAATCGAGCTAATAGGGTACTGGGATTTATTTCAAGAGCGTAAGCAACAGAAGCCCAAGTCTTCCTCAAACTATATTTAGCATTAGTTAGACCTCATCTTGACTATGCGGTTCAGTTCTGGTCACCCTACTATAGAATGGATATCAAAATGTTAGAATCGGTGCAGAGGAGGATGACTAAGATGATTCAGGGGTTGAGAAACTTGCCATACGAGGAAAGACTCAAACAGTTAAACTTGCATTCTCTAGAAAGGCGAAGGGTGCGTGGAGACATGATCGAGGTTTATAAATGGATGAAGGGCTTTAATAAGGGAGACATTCATAAGGTTTTGTTGGTAAGAGAACCGGGTAGGACACGAAGTAACGGGTTTAAACTGGATAAATTCAGATTCAACAGGGACATAGGCAAAAATTGGTTTACTAATAGGGTGGTGGATGAGTGGAATAGGCTTAGCAGTCATGTGGTGAGTGCCAATACAATTGTCACATTCAAAAATAGACTAGATAAATTCATGGACAGCGATAATAGGTGGGGTTAGATACACGGGAGCTTAGGGTCAAAGGAGCTGCCTCGTACAGGCCTACCGGCCTCTTGCAGACTCCTGCGTTCTTATGTTCTTATGTTCTTACTAACTTACAATAACTAACTAAATAATGAGGAACATACACTTGGGGGCGCGTCGCTTCCCTCATTTGCCGCCTATACTCCCGACGGTCCTCCCATGGAAGCTTGCACGCAATAATAAAAAAATAAAAAATATTACTGACAATGATAATAAAGCTATCAATAATAACAACTATAATAAAAACAACATGGAGATTTTCCGTGACCTATAATCTCAAGAACGATCAGATATATGGAACTTTTCCCGCGATCAAGAAACACGAACAGACAGATATTGGACAGATAGCTAACGTATACTAACCAGAAAAGCCAAAGAAACACGCGAGGCTTACGTGCAGGTTAATCACTTACACTGACCACACCTGACATCTTAACACGACAAGCCCGGCAGGTGAGGAGGCAGGTGTGCATTAACGAGAGAAAGGTGAGCGCGGGGCCGTTCACCTCAGGACTAAGGTTGGTAGTGTCAGATGCTCCCGCCCCTCACACCAACTATTTCCAAAGCCCCAAAAGGAGGTTAATCGAGTTCTAATGAGTGTTCTTTTAGGTTCACGGTACAGAAGAAGACTCAGACTACCACCAGGGTCATAAAAGTACCCTTGGAAATGCCCTAAACTCCCATGAAAGACTAGTAAATTACGTGTTCTTGGGCGCAGAAATGTTTAAAAATATGGCCCTAAGTAAAGTGATGCCGACAGGTCTTAACGAGGATGGACAGGAGTAGATTGTGTTTGTGTTCTTATCGTGTTAGTGGCGAGCAGAGGCGGAAGTAGGAGTGAAGTTACGTACGGGATGGAGGTGATGTGTAAGGAAAGAGAGAGAGGAGGAGGAGGAGGAGGAGGAAAGAGAGGGATGGAGGGTTAAATAAAGGAAGGGTGAACAGAAATGATGTAAATGAAGAGTGAAAAGAAGTACGAAATGGAGGTCATGAGGAAGAAAGGGTCAGAGGATATAGTGTTAGTCTGAAAGGAGGAGAGCCATGGAGGATTTTTTTAAGAGAAGGTTGGAGAGAAAAGGATAAAGAAGAAAAAAATACTAAAAAAATGTTATATAGGAAAAGGAGGAAGAGGAGAAAGGGTTAGAGGGGAAGTGTTAGTCTGAAAGGAGGAGAGCCATGGAGGGTTTTTAAGAGAAGGTTGGAGAGAAAAGGATAAAGAAGAAAAAAATGCTGAAAAAATGTTATGAATAGGAGAAGGAGGAGGAAGAGGAGAAAGGGTTAGAGGGGAAATGTTAGCCAGAAAGGAAGAGATGAATGGAGGGTTTTTAAGAGAAGGTTGGAGAGAAAAGGATAAAGAAGAAAAAATGCTGAAAAAATGTTATGTATAGGAGAAGGAAGAGGAAGAGGAGAAAGGGTTAGAGGGGAAATGTTAGCCAGAAAGGATGAAATCAATGAAGGGTTTTGTAAGGGAAGGATAATGAAAAAGGATAAAGCAAGAAGGGGTTATGTATAGGAAAAGGAGGAGGAAGAGGAGAAAGGGTTAGAGGAGAAATGTTAGCCATAAAGGAGGAGATCAATGGAGGGTTTTGTAAAGGAAGAACAATGAAAAAGGGGTAAAGCAAGGTCTTGTAGGGTGACGTAGAGTAGTGCTGTAAGGTATGGCAAGGTAAGAGGGTTCAACTAAGAGGTAAGGGAAGGTGAAAAGAAGGGGTAAAGCAGAATGAAGAATCACTAAGGCAAGGGAAGGATAGGTTATGTATAGGAAGGTAAAGAGCAGCAGTAAGGTAAGGTAAGGCAAGAGAGCTGAGAGAGAGAGAGAGAGAGAGAGAGAGAGAGAGAGAGAGAGAGAGAGAGAGAGAGAGAGAGAGAGAGAGAGAGAGACCAGGATTAAGGATCTGGAGGGAACGATGCACCATATTTTCCTCTCCACGTTATTTTTCCTCACCCGCGAGTACCTCTCAAATAAATTAAAGAACAACACTCATCACAACTCAACAAATATTTTTAAGCCCTTAACCTTCCCTCATTTAGATTCCTTAAACAAACATTAAGCCTCAGACTGAAACACGGCAGAGAAAATCCTGGAGCAGTGGCCCAAGCTTTTACTAAATAGGAGGAGGAGGAGGAGGTAGACGAGGACGAGGAAGAAAATAACGAAAAGAAGGAGAAAGAGGACGAGGACGAGAAGGAAGAGGAGGAAAAGGACGAAGAGAAGACGAAGGAAAAGAAAGAGGAGGGAGGAAAAGACGGAGAAAGAGATGTAAAATGAAGAGGAAGGAGAGGGGAAGGACAAAGAGAAGGAGAAGTAGAAGGAAGAGGAGGTAAAAATAACATCTTGGAAGGGTGGCGGGGAGTGAGGGGGAGTCAGCCCCACAACAGGGCTGCTCCAGAGAAAACAGACGTGCCCGGCGCCTGCAAAAACTTTACAGCCCCAACACAAACTGCCGCGCGGGCCAGACAAACACGCCCCTCATCCCCACTACCCACCCCCAACCCAAACACCGTCAAAACAAGGCGGCCCTCCTTAAGACCCTCGATAGAACAATAAGCAGAGCGCCCCGCGGCTGCTGCTCTGGGACCTTGGGAAAACACACGCCTCATCCCTGCCGCCCTCTGACCACCGGCTCGGCGCCCAAAGACCCGAGGCACAGCTGGGGCGTCCGGGTCACTAGATAAAACAGACCAGCTATTATTCCAGCGTCCCTCTTGCTGCTGCCCTGCCACGCGCCTCCAAGGATGTTTATCACCTTCTCGCGACCACTGATCCCCTTCTGCGACCTGTGATGCTTTCCCTGAGGCCACTGACCCACTAAACATCAGACACTTTCAGGTTCCTCTGGGTCCTCTGAGCAGCCCCCTTATGGCCCTATTTATCACCTCCTCGCGACCACTGATCCCTCCTGTGGTCTGTAACGCTTTCCTTGAGGGACCCAGTGAAAGGACCTCAGACCCTTCCACGTTCCGCCGGTTCCTCTGCGCAGCCCCTGACGACCTCATGGCCTTATTTATCACCTCCCCGCGACCACTGATCCTCCCTTGCGGCCTGTGATGTTTTCCGAGGCCACTAACCCACGGAAAGAGCCTCGGACCCTTCCATGTTCCTGTGGTTCCTCTGCTCAGCCCCTGACGACTCCTCAAGGCCCGTGTCTTTAATTCCATAGGGTCCTTCTGGAGACTCCTAATCCCTGTTAAGGACTCTTGATTCTCCTGTGTGACCCCCGATTCCCCTCAGCTCCTCTTGATCCTTAGGAAAGCATTTCATCCGCTACCTTCGTGTCCCGCCTGACGAAAACAAGAAAACAAGTCAGTCCCTTTTAGCGCGCGTTCAGAGAATAAAACAAGACTTTTCCATTTACGAACTTTTCCATTTACTAACTCGCCCCCTTTTGTGTTGCAGTGAAGCTTAAATACACAGTTAAAATAATCCTGCGCGGAGAGAACGGAAACAGCGATAACATTAACAACAACTACGCCATCAGCGGAGGAGGAAGGGCCTGGGGAAGGGAATGGGTGGGCGGAGGAGTTGCTCTGGGACGGTTTGGGTAGGTCTAGATGGGTGTGGGCGGGCGTGTGGGTGAGTGGCACCATTCCCGGCCGTTCCCTCCCGCCCGCCGCCCTCATCCCGTCTCCTGGCACTCGATAAAACAATTACTTTTGCCGCTTCAACTGCCCGCTTTTATCGTCATCGGCGGCTCTCTGATTGCAAGGGGGGCTGGGGGAGGCAGGGAGGGGGAGGGGGAAGGGTCGGGGGCGGTGTCCAGTCATTTCGGATTAAACCCACGTATTGTCTCCGTCTGACCCGTCTGATTTCAACTCCATCCTGCTGCTGTTGCCGGCGGGAAAATGGTTTATATTTCCGTGGATTTTCGAGGCGGCCATACGAGCACTCCGTTGGTTTCGACCTTCCAGAAATAGCTCCTTCATCCCTTTCTCGTTTTCTTCCTCCGGTTCTTCCTTAAACTCCTCTTCTCCCTCCTCCTCCTCCTCCTCCAACTCTTCTTCGTTCTCCTTTTCTGGTTCTTCCTTAAACTCCTCTTCTCCCTCCTCCCCCTCCTCCTCCTTCTCCAACTCTTCTTCGTTCTCCTTTTCCGGTTCTTCCTCCAACTCCTCATCTCCCTTCTCCCCATCCTCCTCCTCCTCCAACTCTTCTTCGTTCTCCTTTTCTGGTTCTTCCTTAAACTCCTCTTCTCCCTCCTCCCCATCCTCCTCCTCCTCCATCTCTTCTTCGTTCTTATTTTCTGGTTCTTCCTCCAACTCCTCATCTCCCTTCTCCCCATCCTCCTCCTCCTCCAACTCTTCTTCGTTCTCCTTTTCTGGTTCTTCCTTGAACTCCTCATCTCCCTCCTCCTCCTCCTCCTCCTCCTCCTCCTCCTCCTCCTCCTCCTCCAACTCTTCTTCGTTCTCCTTTTCTGGTTCTTTCTCAAACTCCTCTTCTCCCTTCTCCCCCTCCTCCTTCTTCTCCAACACTTCTTCTTTCTCCTTTTCTATTCATGCTTCTTCCTCTAACTCCAAATCTTCTCTCTACTTTTCCAGCAACGATTTTCCTTCTTCTTCCAATCCTACTCCTTTATCGTCCCCCACCTCTTTCAACGTTTCCTCGTCCTCCTTTAATCCTTCATCTTCTTCCTCTTCCTTCCTCTTGTAGCACTTCTTGGTCCTAATCCTTTCACCCTTTCTAATTTTTCCTCTCCCTCCCCTTCCTCCACCTCCTTCAATTCCTCTTTTTATTTTCCAGTTTCTCATCTTATTCCTTCCCTTCCTCTTCCAGCACTTCTTGACCGCAGTCCTTCAATCCTTCCCCTTGTTCCTTCTCCTTCCTTTACTACGACTGATCCCTCCAATTCTCCTTTACCTATTTATCGACGTTTTCCAACATCTTATCTCTTCCTCTTCTTCCAGCACTTCTTGATCCTAGTCCTTCAAATCTTCCACTTTTTCCATCCCCCTTTCCTCTACCCCCCACCTCCACTTCCTAAAACTTCTTTTTATATTTCTCATCTTCTCCTCTTCCCCCATCTTGGTCTCCGCATTTTTTCCCTTAAGCCGGGTCACACGAGTATTTATTAGGGAATTTTTGACGCCGGCACTTTTTCACGCCGGTGATTTTGCCTCCGGTGTGGTTACACGATGCAAGCCGAAAAAGAGGGCGCGTTTAGGCACACATGTAGAGCGGCAGCAGGTAAAGGCAATTAAGAGATTAGCAAGGCAGTTAAATCTTCTTGGATGTCTTGCCGCCAGCTGCAATTTTGGTGATCTGGGATTCTTTGAAGGGGTATAGTTGTATGTATGTTTGTCGCTTTGTGTGTGTGTGTGTGTGTGTGTGTGTGTGTGTGTGTGTGTGTGTGTGTGTGTGTGTGTGTGTCTCTCTCTCTCTCTCTCTCTCTCTCTCTCTCTCTCTCTCTCTCTCTCTCTCTCTCTCTCTCTCTCTCTCTCTCTCTCTCTCTCTCTCTCTCTCTCTCTCTCTCTCTCTCTCTCTCTCTCTCTCTCTCTCGTTTTCCGCATCGATGTTTTCTACATTCTCCTTGTTTTAAACACATTACCATCACATATGGTCTGCCTACCCTTACGTTAACACATTTAATTACCTTTCTTCTATTCTCTGTTTTTTTCCTTTCCACTCTGTACTCCGGCCATTCAGCGCATTCAGTCCCCTCAATCTACCGTTGGCCTTATGCCGCGACAAAGAGAATGGGGGGGGGGGGGGGGCGGGTTATTCACACAACACCCCATTTTGGGGACTCCCTCCTGTCTCTGAGTTACTCTCATAAAAGCATCATATTTTTCCTTGCACCAACACCTCTCCCCCAAATTCCAGGTCGCTGTATTTTTTCCCGGCTCATTACCCCCTGGGTTTTGTGGGTCGCGGGGTACAAGGAGTGCCTCGCTGCGCCACAGGGACACGTCACCTCACTGTTGTGCAGGCTAAGGTGAGACCTTCGTTGTATACATTTATCTTGATTTGTTTATAATAATGGTAAGGGAGTTGGTGGAGGAGGCAGTGGTGGCTCTCAAGGTTAGAGCGTCAATGCATGCCTTGTATTGCAATCCTAGAATAGATCCTTGACTGCACAACAGAGCCGCTTTTGTGCACAAGTTCGTCACGCGGGAAGCCTTGGAAACATACTTCACCGCGCGCGCGCGGTGGAATAGGAAAAGGATTAGGGGGATTAGGAGGGAAAGAGGGGGAGGAGGAAAAGGTGAGGCGTTCTCAGTATCGGGACTACAAGACGCGCATGTTCGTCTTCCTCCATATCAAAAACACAAACCGTGTTTTGGACTTGCCGGTGCCGCCGATGGCAAAATTCTCGAGATCGATGAAAAGATTGCTAAAATAAACACTCGTGTGAACAGTCCTTCAAGGTGATGTTTATATTTCTCTGAGCAAGGAGCGGGGTGGGGGGTGGGGGGGGGGCATGGAGGAGGAAGAGGAGGAAGACGGGGAGCAGCCGGCGGAGGTGAAAGAGAGTCTGCCTGCTTTCCGTGGCATTGCAGACGTGTGGCAATGTTGGGTGAGCGCTCGGCGGGTGTGAGGCGGCCCGCTGAATACTAGTGTGTAAATCCGCGGTGGTGCTGCCTGGGAAGTCTTGAGGGGCATCATGTTTTCCCTCACATTTACTTCCGGGGTCTGGGGACTCTTCGGGAGGGGGAGGGGGTAGTCGAGCCTGCATGCCATCCTGTGTTTAGAGCGAGAGAAAGAGGGAAAGAAGGTGAGAGAACGAGTGGATAAGGTTCGTAGTGCCTGCCGTGGGGAAAATAGGGAATTCAAGCATTTATATTTTGGATTTAAGAAACTTTTAACCTCAATCGAGAAAAAGAAAAGCCAGTTGGTGGTTATAGTGAGAGAGAGAGAGAGAGAGAGAGAGAGAGAGAGAGAGAGAGAGAGAGAACCCGTGTAGGCTGCCAAAACTCTACTATGCTCACTGCTCCCACAACTGACATTTACACGCTCGCAACACCGGCTGCCTTAAAGCTCCGTGTGCGTGTGCGTGTGCGTGTGTGTGTGTGTGTGTGTGTGTGTGTGAGCGGCATAGCAATTCACCACTACCACCACCAGTATCATTATCACCACCACCACCACCACCATCACCTCCACCTCCACCACCACCACCACCACCATCACCTCCACCACCACCACCACCACCACCATCACCTCCACCACCACCACCACCACCACCACCACCACTCTCTCTCTCTCTCTCTCTCTCTCTCTCTCTCTCTCTCTCTCTCTCTCTCTCTCTCTCTCTTTTTATTTAAGCATAATATTTCTACAAAAAGGAGGCTCAAAATTACACTTTTTTGGTATAACTATTTTAAGAGCCTTTGTATGGGACCTCTCTCTCTCTCTCTCTCTCTCTCTCTCTCTCTCTCCCCCACACCACCTACACATACCACGTCCTTCTGTCGTCCTTCTGTCTGTCTCTTAAGAGTGGCTGATGGGAGTAAGAGGAGAGGAGTGAGTTTTGGCGTACCGAGTTTCATCCACGACGCGGTACGGAGGGGAGATAAGACGTAGGTGCGGACGGGCGATAAGACTGGGGAGGCGAGAGATTGTGGTGACTCATGGTGTTAACGGGGCTACACCTCCCCTTCATCCCCTGTCCCTTACAATCATTCACCCTTTCTCTTGCTCTCCCTTAATCATTCCCTTTCCCTCCCTCACCTTTTATCTTACAGTCCTTAACCCTTCCCTTAGACTTCCACCTCTACACTCTTCCACCCTTTCCCCCTGTTTCCTTCCCCTTTCTCAACATTTTATTCACCACACCAAACTCTTTCCTTCATTCTCCTTCAAAACTTCCCGTACAATTTTTTTCCTTCCTCAATATTTCCAAGCACCCAACTCTCTTCATAACACCTCTTACCCTCCCCCTTATTCTCATTCACCCTTTTCCTTCCCCTTTCTCAACATTTCATTCACCACACCAAAGACTTTCCTTCATTCTCCTTCGAAACTTCCCGTACAAACTTTTCCTTCACTTCCTCAATTTTTCCAAGCAACTAACTCTTTTCCTAACACCCCTTACCCTCCCCCTTACTCTCTTTCACCCTTTTCCTTATTCTCCCTCACCCTTATCTTGCTCAACACTCTCCTTACACCCCTTCCATACTTCCCTTACACCTCAATTCTTCATTAGCACTCAATCCTTTTCCTAACACTCCTCCTACCCTCTCCTTCCTCTCTTTCAACCTATTCCTTTTTCTCCCTCATCATATCCCTTATCCTCCTTCACTCCTTCCCTTCTACCAACTCCATACTTCCCTTACCCTCCCTCAATTTTTCATAACATTCAACACCTATTTTCTAGCACTCCTCCCCGTCCCCCCGACCTAGTCACCATCACCCCGCGGCATCATCAGAGAGTCTTGGCCGCTAATCCCTATGCTCCATTATGTCAGTGTTTACGTCCCCGGGAGCTGAGCCGCCTGGGAGCTGATGCAGGTGCGTGCGGCTCTGCGTGGAAGGGAGAGACGCACAACGGAGGAAAAATGGTAAAATAACCTTGATCCCTTCCTGTCATGCTCGCCGTCGCCCCAGACCTTGAGAGGGGGAGACTGGGGGGAGGGAGGAGGGAAGGGGGGACGGGGGACGAGGGACAGGTGAGGCAATGGATTTTGTCTCCGCGGGATTTGTGGAGCGATTGTCACTTTCTCGTGCAGGTAAACAAGCAAGGTTGGGATTCTTGTGTGTCTGTGTTTGTGTTTTTGTGTTTGTGTGTGTGTGTGTGTGTGTGTGTGTGTGTGTGTGTGTGTGTGTATACGTGGAAGTATGAATATATAAGGTGAGGGATTGTAAAGAAAGTATTAAGGGAGAATAGAGGAAAGTATTATGGGAGAAAAGATGAAAGTCTTAGAGATGAGGAATGAAGGAAGGTAAGGGACTGTAAGGAAAGTATTAAGGGAGAATAAAGGAAAGTTGAAGGGATGATGAATGAAATTAAGGAAGGTAAGGGATTGTAAGGTAGGTATTAAGGAAAAAAAGAAGAAAGTTTTCAGGAGAATGAACTTTTAAGGAATGTGAAGGATTATTAGAAAAGTATTAAGGGAGGATAGAGGAAAGTTTTAGAGATGATGAATAAACTTAAGGAATGTGAGGGATTATTAGAAAACTATTAAGGGAGAAAAGAGGAAAGTTTTAGAGATGATGAATGAACTTAAGGAAAGTAAGGGATTGTAAGGAAAGTATTAAAGGGGAATAGAGGAAAGTTTTAGGGATGATGAATGAACTTAAGGAAGGTAAGGGATTGTAAGGAAAGTATTAAGGGGGAATAGAGGAAAGTTTTAGGGATGATGAATGAACTTAAGGAAGGGATTGTAAGGAAAGTATTAAGGGAGAATAGAGGAAAGTTTTAGGGATGAGGAATGAATTTAAGGAAGGTAAGGGATTGTAAGGAAAGTATTAAGGAGGAATAGAGGAAAGTTTTAGGGATGATGAATGAACTTAAGGAAGGGATTGTAAGGAAAGTATTAAGGGAGAATAGAGGAAAGTTTTAGGGATGATGAATGAACTTAAGGAAGGGATTGTAAGGAAAGTATTATGGAGGAATAGAGGAAAGTTTAAGGGATGATGAATGAACTTAAGGAAGGGATTGCAAGGAAAGTATTAAGGGGGAATAGAGGAAAGTTTTAGGGATGATGAATGAACTTAAGGAAGGGATTGTTAGGAAAGTATCAAGGGAGAATAGAGGAAAGTTTTAGGGATGATGAATGAACTTAAGGAAGGGATTGTAAGGAAAGTATTAAGGGAGAATAGAGGAAAGTTTTAGGGATGATGAATGAACTTAAGGAAGGGATTGTTAGGAAAGTATTACGGGAGAAATGGGGAAAGTTTTAGGGATGATAAATGAACTTAAAGGAAGGGATTGTTAGGAAAATATTAAGGGAGAAAAGTTTTAATGATGAAACTGTAGAAGGGAAAGGCAAACAGCGAGCGCGTGATAGATAATACAAAGGTAACATAAGCCAGGCCGACCCTCAGGTGCATAAAACATGTCACGTCAAGGGCTCCCCGGATGGCCGCCACAGGGAGGGCCTTCAGCCTCACGCCATTATTAACAACACAGTCACGAGCACTCCCTAACCATCGTTGCCGGATTATCGTATTCACCACATCGTCTTTATTACTTTTAAGCCTCAAACTCTCGTACCTACACAAATAACGGTAGAAAATTGAAGTTACCGTTAAAACTCCTATTTATTGATGTTTGTTTGTTTGTTTTTGCTATAGTTATTGGTCAGAAATTACGACAATGCAATGCGATAAGTACGATAATTTGGCAACGCTGTCCCTACCCCCGCCCTTCTCCACCCCTTCGTCCTCCTCTCCCTCCCCCTCTCTCTCCCCTCCCTAGAAACTATCCCCTCTCCCCTCAGTCCCCGTTCCACCTTCCTTCTCTTTCATAATACAATCTATTCTGTACTATCCCTTACCTCCCCCGCCCTCCTCTTCCTCCCCTTCTCTCCCCTTCTTTCCCCTCTCCTCCCAGTCCCCGTCCATCTCTCATGTTCTCTTTAATAACACATTCTTCTTTACTATCATCTCTTCCTTAGTCCCCAGCCAACCATTCCTTTCCTTCCTTTTAATATCATTCTTTACTCTTCTTTACAATTACCTCTCCCCTTAGTCCCCATCCAGCCCTCCATTTCCTTCTCTGTAATACCTGTCTCTATTATTCTTTACTATCCCTTTCCCATTCGTCCTCGTTCAGTCCTCAACATCCTTTACTTTAATACCACACTCCGTTCTTAACTATCCCCTTTCTCCTTAGTCATCGTCCATATCCCACCATTCTTCCTTTTAATACGACTCTCATTTCTTCTTCACTGGCATGTCTACCTTTATTACAACGCTCTCTTCTCCCTCTTCTCCTTCCCCTTTACCCCTCAACCTGTTTCCTGGTAGTCCTTAGCTTCCTAACGAGCACCGATGCATCCTGTCCCTTCCTGGTATTGCATCCCGGAAGTCTCTCACAAGGTCCTGCCATTCCCTCATACACAGCCTCACAATGCTCTCCCTCCTCACCTCACCACAGAGCTCTTTCCTATCCTCACATCCCCGCGGTTATCCTCTCAGTTTCCCTCACCTTGTAGGAAAACACCGCACAGCCCGATCTTTCGCCCACTTCACTCTTGTTCGTCGAGGGAGGAAGGGAAAGCAAGAGAGGAGGGAAGGCAAGAGTTCGAGTAGGTAAGAGGGAAGGCTGGTAGACGAGAGGGAGGATAGGGAGGGCAAGCAGTGAGAAGGTTGGAAGGAGGGGAGGAGAGGGAGGTATAAGGAAGGCTGGAAGGAGTGAGGTTGCATAGGTGAGTCGTATAGGGAAGGCGGGCGAACGGGAGAGAAGGGAGAAAAGGCAGGAGAAAGGTTTGGTAGGTAGGAAGGGGGAGAGCAAGGAAGGGTGGAGTGGAGGGAGTGAGGCTGCATAGGGAGGCCGGATGAACACCTTTTCCCTGAACCTGCCATGGGACTCCAATTCACTTACGGGATCGCTTTATATCGCGGTAACGGCACGAACGCTTTCTTTTTTTTGTTTTTTTATTTGTTTACTGCCGTGTGTGTGTGTGTGTGTGTGTGTGTGTGTGTGTGTGTGTGTGTGTGTGTGTGTGAGTGTGTGTGTGTGTGTGTGTGTGCGAAACAATGGTGCAGGAGAAGGGGCGAGTTCGAGTAAAAAATAACTGTTGCATTGACAATTTTTACTATTCCTGACTTTTACTTTGAAATGGTCCCTTGTACTGATCCGGTAATAAGATAAAGGATGCTATTGAAAGTGACAGTAAATTTTGGGGCTTACTTCACCTATGTATGTCTCTTTGTAGGGATTGATCATTTTGTATTTTCTGATGATCATTCTACCTTGAAATAGCTCTTTATACTGATGTGCTAATAAGGTAAAATAAGATATACAAAGTGTCAGTATAGTTTTAGGATTGCTTTACCTCTCTATAGCTCTTTCTGGTGACTGATCAGGTAATACAAACGAAAGGTAGAATATATAAGTGTTAGCATCGTACCTGACATGATTACATTACTTTTTTATAGCGACTGATCAGGCAATACAAACCAAAAGGGCCTCCCACCTCTCTACCTACCTTTACGTACCTTCATTTAACAGAGGAGGAGAAAAGGTTGAAAGCAAACATATCAAAATGCCTACAA
>NC_066546.1:8732988-8800488 GCF_024679095.1 Eriocheir sinensis | reverse complement strand
TCAAGTTTGTCTATCATTATCTTATATCTATTTGCTTACTTCTTCATGTCTGTGTTTGTGTGTTGCTTTTTAGTTAGTCTTCGTCCTTTTTATCAATTCTATTCGCTTCTCTTTTTCACGCGTCCGCTTCTGAGTATTGTCGGTCAGTCACGTTGTTGATTTGTCTGTTAATGCACGTGTTTGTCAGTCTGGCGGGCGGGTACATTTTTTATTTACGTGTATATGACGCTGTGACTAAATATTTGCATGTTTGTTCGCCACACACACACACACACACACACCCACACACACACACACACGGACAGGGACACAGACATTCTTCGTCCTACACCGGCCTGTCGTTTCTCTATCTGCCTCTGTCGTCCAGTACGTCGTCCTGTTCTTCCCTGCTGTCACGCGTCCACAACAACAACAACAACAACAACAACGACAGGAGGTGGACAGCCAACACAGACGCGACAGAGAGCAAAGATTTTTTCTGACATATATTTTTGCGTCTTTTTTTTTCCCAGCAGTGTTTATTATTATTATTATTAGGATTATTTATTTTTCTGTCCCAGTGGCATCGTTGAGTAAATTGGCTCCGCTGGACACCATAAACAGAGATTTGCCGCCTCGTTTGTAATAGAGGCAGTGTGTTGTTATTGGACGGGTTTTTAGTTTTGTTGTTGTTTTGCTGTTTTTTTCTCTTTTTTTTTTATTATTCACGTCGGTGCTGAAAATGCGGCTAACAATCACGGGGGAAAGATATGTTGCTGTGAGTTGTTTTATCTTCTTTTACTACTTTTCTTCTTCATTTTCTAGTTCTTATTTCTTTACATGTTCTGGTTCTTTTATTTCTTCCTCTTCCTCGTTATCATTTTTCTCCTCTTGTATTTTTATCTTTATTTTTTTCTGTTTTTTCAAGTATCGAGAGCTTAGACTGGAACGAGAGACTGTAACACACACAAAAATAGTAAAGTCGGTCAGTCAGTCTAGTCTCCCTTTCCCTCTCCCTCTCCCTCTCTCTCTCTCTCTCTCTCTCTCTCTCCCACCCCGCCAAAAAAAAACAAAAAAAAAACACGCGGCCGTCGGATATCCCTGTCTATGCAAGTGACTGTCGGTAAAAAGTTGACCACCAAGGCATCGCTCGGGCGGGCTGAATCAATGGCCTCGGCTAGGGGGGGGGGGGGGGGGGGGCGGGGCGAGGGAAGAGAGGAAGGGGTACTGAGGCTGGGGGGAGGGGGGGGGAAGTGATGGGATCCATGTGATCGGATTGGGAAGAGAGGGTGTGGGAGGGAGAGTAGGTGGAGGAAGGGGGTGTAGGTGGGGTCAGGGAGAGTAGGTAAGGGAGGGGAGTGGGTTGGGAAGGGAGAGGGAAACGGGAGAGGGTCGTGAAGCGGAGGTCGGGGACGGGGGAGAAGGAGGAGCAGAGGTAGGAGGTGGGGTCAGGGAGAGTAGGTATAAGGGAGAGGAATTGGTTGGGGAGAGGAAGAGGTGGGGGGAAGGGGAGAGAGAGGGGAGGAGAGGGAGACGGTGGAGTTATGGAGAGTGGGTGGAGGAGAGGAAGAAGGTGGGGTCAAGGAAAGGAGTGGATGGGGAAAGGGTGAGGAGGTGGATGGGGGAAGGTTGGGGAGGTTAAGAGAAGAGGAGGAGGAGAAAGAGGAGGAGGAGGTTTAGGTCCTGGGGTGGTAGTTTTTATTCCTGTGGCCGCGTCAGAGGAAAGAGGCGGGCTGGGTCAGGGAGGGTCAGGGAGGGTCGGGTCGGGGGTCAGTTCCTCCTTATATTTATTTCGTCTCCTAGTTGCGCTCTTATCTCTTCCACTAGAAATTTTTGCCCGGCTGTCTGATCCTTTGTTCCAGCGCGGGAGGGCGAGGCGGAGCTGCTGAGGGACCCGGCTGATAAATCCCGAAGGTCTTATCTCGTGTGTGTGTGTGTGTGTGTGTGTGTGTGTGTGTGTGTGTGTGTGTGTGTGTGTGTGTTTCTAGGTTATCTCTGCATGTGCTTTGATGGCGGGAAAAAGATAGCGACTGACTGATTCTTAAACAGTAGCGTTAAAACCTGCATCCCCTCACCACTCTAGACTGACTGACTGACTGACTGACTGACTGGCTGAATGAATGAACAAATAAACGCAAACTGACTGACTGACTGTCTGACTCACTGACTGACTGACGAACTGACTGACTTACTGAATGAATAAATGATTGACTGACTGAATGACTGACTGACTAACTGACTGGATGGCTGACTGACTGAATGGCTGGTTGACTGACTGAATGGCTGACTGACTGACAATGAATGACTGAATGCTTGACTGACTAAGTGACTGGCGGACTGACTGACTGACTGACCGACCAACCGACAAACCCACTCCCATCAGTGTGCATAGTCCTGGCCGCCTGGAGGGCTTCCCCGAACACTGGTCTGCTCTCCCAGGTCCCGCCGCGGCCTCGCCTGCGGGGCCTGAAGGGCAGCGGCGACCCTTTATCTGGGCGCTGTGTTTCAGGGGCGCCCGACTATACGCGACTGGGAGGAAGGGGAAGGGGAGTAGAGATTAAGGGGGAGGGGGAAGAGGAGAGGGGAGGAGGAGGATAAAGGAGAGAGAGGTTAGAGAGGTTAAAGTGGAGAGGAAGAGAATAAATGAGATGTTGAAGAAGAGGAGGAGAAGGAGGATACACAACAGGGTGGGGTAGAAGTTAAAGAAGAGAGGGGAGGAAGAGGAGGAGAATAGAGGATAGGTTAGAGAAAAGAGGAGGTGGATAAGGAAGAGAGAGAGGATAAAGAAGAGGAAAAGGAGGAATATAAAGAGGGAAAGTGAGGTTAAAGAATAGGACGAGGAGAAGAGGAGAATAAAGAGGTAAAAAGAGAAGAGGAAGAAAAAGAGGACACAGAAGAGGGTATAAGAAGTGAGTGAAGAAAAGTAAGAGGAAGAGAAGAGGACGAATAAATATGTCACGCGTTCTCCATCTCTTACCCTGCCCTCCTCCCTCTCCTTTCATTCTCTCCTCACCCTCCTCTTCCATCCTCACTCCACCTCCCTCCATCCACTCCCCCCCCCCCCCCCCTCACTCACACGGACTCAATATCAAAATAATGTTCTACCATTTTCATCGCTCTGTATTTGCTGTCCTGTTTTTTTTTTTACCGTCCAAACATGAGTGTTCGTTTCGCTACGCTTGTTTTAATACCTCGCTTGCAATTATATTCAGTTCTATATTTTTCGCGCGCCAGTTTTTTCAGTTTTGTTTTTGGAAATATAAATACTAACACTAATGGACTTTCCTTTCGCAGCTAAAACAACAGAAAAGAGATCTGAAAGTGAGTTAGTTCCGGTCGTTAGCAAACCCAATAATTGGACATTTAATAACAGAAATGTCGTTCAATTAACAGGCAAAAAAATAAAAGGCAGTATATACACACATACAGGGGAAAAAAACATATATAGTACACACAAACACAAAAAGAAAAAAAGAAAAAGCTGGCATACTCGCAACAATGGCAATCAAGAAAAATAAAATCCGTAGAACTGAAAACGAGAGCATGTACAAAAAAAGGCTATGATAACACCACCGATACTGATGACGCAGTGACTGGACTCCGCGAACTTCACAAACGAAACCTGACCGTGATGCATTATAACCAGAAATCTACAACCCAGCCTATAGTCTTCCAAATATGTCGAGGCCGGTCTGGCATGGTCTTTTCCTTTCTGTTGACACAGCCCCAACACCTATCTCTTCCTCTCATATGTAAGCTATAGGTAACATATGAGAGGAAAGAATAGGTGTTGGGACTGTGTGGCAGAGCAGAGGGGAGAAATGGACCCGCGGGAGCCAACGCCAAAACGGACTCGACAATTTGGTTTCACTACAAACTAACCTAACCTGACCTTGCCCAGCCTGACCCAACCTAATCTAACCTTACCTGACCTTATCTAACCTGACCCAACCTAGTCTAACCTACCCTAACTCGACCCAACCGATCCCAACCCAACCTAGCTCAATCTAACCTAACCCAACCAAACCTAATCGAACCTACCTTAACCCAACCCAACCCAATCCAACCCAAGTACTAAAATATGGTTGGAGAAAAGACGAACTATATAAAAAATATCATAAAAAGAATTAGGAAGGAAGAGAGGAATGGCATGAAAGGGGAGACAAGGGTAAAGAGGAAGGTGGAGGGAGAAAGAGGACAGCTAACCCAACCTAACCTAACTTAACCTAACTTTACCTAACTTAACCAAAAATCTAAACCTTTTCAGAACACTATGGTAACTATCAGCAGATTCTCAGTGGATCAAGAACGTGGAAATGACTGAAGGTTTGCGAAAAGGATGTAGTTAAGAGACGTGAGGGAGCTGGAAATAACGTAAATGAAGAAAAGGAGGAGAGAGGAAACGGTTGGATAAAGGATGGATAAAAAATGTACTGTATAGGGAAAGTATAGGGGAAAGAGAATGAAGGTCGTCAGGAGATAGAAGAGAGATGGGAACAGCGTGGAGGAATGAAAGGATAAAGAGGAAGAGAGAAGAAATAAAACCCAAATACTGATAGATGACTGGATGAAAAATGGATTAAAAGTATTATATCTGGAAAGAATTAGGAAGGAAGAGAAAAATAGCGAGAGGGGAGGAAAGAATAAAGAGGAAGGAAGAGAAAGAGAAAATCCAAATACTGAAATATTGGAGGGCAGGTAAATTAAAAAAAAAAGCAAAAATTAATAAAATAAAAAGTTCTATATCAAGAAAGAAATAGAAAGGAAGAGAGGAGTAGCATGATAGGAGTAAAGAGTAAAGAGGAAGGAAGAGAAAAAGAGAAAATCCAAATGCTGAAAGATGATTGAAGGGGAGATGAATTAAATAAAAGTAAAAAAAAAATGTAAAAAAAGTGTTATATCGGGAAAGTATTAGGAAGGAAAAGAAAGATAGTGAGAATGGAGGAAAAGGTCAAGATGAATAGGAAGAGAGAAAGGAAATCGAGGTACTAAAACATTATTGGAGAAAACGCGAATTAAAAAAATATATATCTGGAAAGAATTAGGAAGGAAGAGATGAATAGCATAAAAGGGGAGAAAAAGGGTAAAGAGGAAGGTGGAGAGAGAAAGAGGGAATCCAGATATTGAAGGATGATAGCAGAAAATAATAAAAAAAAAAATGGCTACATATATCGGGAAAGAATTAAGAAAGAAAAAAAATGTGGGTACGAACCGTGAGGAGGAGGAGAGAAGAAAGAAGAAGAAGGAGGAGAAGGAAACTGTCAGGAGGGAAAAGAGGAACGAGGTGCGAGAGAAAGGAAAACCAAAAGGGTGAGGAACGAGGGGAGATAAAATAGATGATAAAGGGGAGAAGATTACATCGGAGGAGTTCGGGAGGAGAGAGAGGATGTGTGTGGTAACTGCCGGAGGAAAACGATTGTTCCTGGAGATGAGAGAAGAGGGAGAGGTTAGGGGGAGGGGGAGGAGGGACATAACACTAGGGGGAAGGGGAACAGGGAGAGAGGGGTGATAGGGGTGAGGGGTGAGAGTAAATGGTGCAGAAAGACGAGTGGGGTGACGGTGAGGAAGGGGAGGAAGGGAGAGAGATGGAAGGGTGACGTTGGAGGTGGAATAGAGGAAAGAAAGGGAAGGTGAAATGGAAAATGGGGGAGGAAAATGGAAAATAGATGAAAATGAAGTAAAGAAGGAAGGAAAAGAGGAAAGAAGGAATGGGGTAAGAAAATAAAGAAGGAAGGAATGGAGAGGAAGAAAAGAAGTAAGCCAAAGCAGAGATAAGAAAATAAAAGAAAAGGGAGGAAAAAGAAAGAGAAGGGATAAAAAGCGATAAGAAAAAGACAAGACGATACTGGAGAAAACGAGTGAAGATAGAAAGATGAGGAATGAATAATGAAGGAATAATGAGAGAAGAGAATAAAAACGTAAAGAGGAAAATGAAGGAAGGGAGAAAGCAAGAGAACAGGAGGAAATCACGATGAAAGAAAGGAAGAAAAAGGAGAGAAAAAGTAGGAAAGGATTAGGAATGAAACAAAGAACCGAAGAATGTACGGAAAAAGGAGGAAAGCATGATAAAGAAGATAATTAAGGAAGGAATAAAGATAGGAAGGAGAGAGGAGAGAGATAAGTGAAGGAAAGAGAAGGGGAAAGATAAAATGATAAGGAAAAAAGATGGGAAAGAGAGAGAAGAGAAAGAAGGGAAGAAAAGAGAAGGGGAGAGATATAATGATAAGGAATAAAGATAGGAAAGAGAGGAAAGAAGGGAAGGAAAGAGAAGGGGAAAGATAAAATGATAAGGAAAAAAGATGGGAAAGAGAGAGAAGAGAGAGAAGGGAAGGAAAGAGAAGGGGAGAGATATAATGATAAGGAATAAAGATAGGAAAGACAGGAGAGAGAGAAGGGAAGGAAAGAGAAGGGGAGAGATAAAATGATAAGTGAAAAACGGTAAAACGATCCCAGAGAAGTGGAGGAACCTATCTCGGCGTGGCGGGAGATAAGACTTGCGGTAATTGGATACTAATTTTAGAACGACCGACAGCACATCCTGGTCCCTTAAAGCGCCGCCGCCTGACCGTATGCAGGGCTGACGATGACGATGGTGCCGGCGTGGGTGTTTTAAAGAGGACCTGGCGATGGAGTTTAATGGTGGACCGAAAAAAAAGTGGATGTCATTACTGCTGGTTTTAGTTGTATTTGCTCTTGTTATTGTTGGTGTACTTGTTCCAGTAGTAGTATTGATAGTATTAGTAGTAGGTGATGTTCTAAAGCAGCGGTTGTTATTATAGTAGTAGTAGTAGTAGTAGTAGTAGTAGTGGTAGTAGTAGTAGTAGTAGTAGTAGTAGTAGTAGTAGTGGTAGTAGTAGTAGTAGTAGTAGTAGTAGTAGTAGTAGTAGTAGTATGGGTGGTGGTGGTGATGGTAGTAGTAGTAGTAGTAGTAGTAACAGGGATTATGAATGCTACTAATCTCCTACTATTATCATCATTATCATTATTACTACCACTGACAATAAAAAAAAAAACGATGATAGCAATAACACCTAACAAAAATAACAATAAAAAAACCAGTTATATTATTCTACAGAGCACATACCATAACAATTATTTCCGCCATCGTTAAACATCGGCGCATTTCAAAACAACACAGCAACACAACACACACACACACACGGGAGCTGCAAAACATTAATCGGCCGGCGCACGACTCAACGCAAATATGAGTAACAGTTACATTTCCAAAAACAAGGCGAGGAGGCACGGTGTTCGGGAATGTTGGGAAAATAATAACACCGGAACTCCATCATCAACACCACAGCATTTATAAACATTAACTCGTCACGCATAAAGGAAGAACAGTTAGAACAGGGAGATAGGAACGAAAAATACATCATACGAAATACATACCAAAGAAGAAAACAACCTTAGTCTGGTCATACCACACATATATATAAAGAAAATAATATGAACAGGAGGATATGAAAGAGTGAAAATAAAAACATCCTGTGAAATATATGAGAAAAAGCCTGAAATTCCAGTAATGAAAATAGTGAGTGGCGACAAACTATGAAAAATATTAAGAAAAACGGGTGATTGAAAGAAAAAAAACACGTAACAAAGAAGAAGGAAAGGGGAGACGGGAAAAGGAGGACGAAGGAAATTAAGAAAGAAAGAAGGGAAGGGAAGGAGAGAAGGAAAAAATAATGTGGGAAATGAAAAAAAAAAGGAAGAAATGAGGGGAAGTAGTAGTAGTAGAAATAAATGACACAAAAAAAGAAAAAAAAAGGGCAGAGGGGAAAGGAGGACGAAGGAAATTAAGAAAGGAAGAAGGGAGGGGAAGGAGAGAAGGAAAGAATGATGTGGGAAATGTAAAAAAAGGAAGAAATGAGGGGAAGTAGTAGTAATAGAAATAAAAGACACAAAAAAAGAAAAAAAAAGGGGAGAGGGGAAAGGAGGACGAAGGAAATTAAGAAAGGAAGAAGGGAAGGAAAGGAGAGAAGGAAAGAATGATGTGGGAAATGTAAAAAAAGGAAGAAATGAGGGGAAGTAGTAGTAGTAGAAATAAAAGACACAAAAAAAGAAAAAAAAAGGGGAGAGGAGAAAGGAGGACGATGAAAATTAAGAAAGGAAGAAGGGAAGGAAAGGAGAGAATGAAAATATAATGTAGAAAATGTAAAAAAAAAAAATAAGGCAACGTAGTAGTAATATAAATAAAAGACACAAAAAAAGAAAAAAAAAAAAAGGGAGAAATAAGGCAACGTAGTAGTAGCAAAAAAATAAGAGACAGACAAAAAAAAAAAAGCCCCGGACCAAAAAATAAATAAAACCAAAAGAATAAAAGAATAAAGTCAAACCAAGAACAGACACCACCGACAAAACTATTTTCCTTACAAACAAAAGGCAGACCCGTAACAAACCACCACCACCACCACCACCACCACCACCCTCGCCGCCAGAACAACAATAACAACACACGCAGCGGCACCAGCAACACTATTTTTTGCCGGCATGTTCCCTTCGGGCGGAGGTTTATTCGGCCCCGCCATGCGCTCGGTTCGGCGGGCCACGCGAGGGACACCGAACCCGACCCCAAAACTCGTAACATTCCTATTGAACCGCCCGGGCCAGGTCTCCCTCCCTCCCTCCCTCCAGCTTGCTTTCCCCTCCACCCACCCTCCTTTCCTTCCCTTTTTCCCTCCTCTCCCTCGACCATGCCTCCATCTTTCCCTCCACTGACCATTCCAACCCTTCAATCTTCTTTCATTCCTCTTCCTTCCTTCGTTCATTTTTTTATCTCCTGTTTTCCTCCTGTTTTTCCCTCCACCTCCCCTCCTTGCTTTCCCTTTTTCCCTCCACTCCCTCGGCCATGCTTCCCTCTTTCCCCTCCACTGGCCATTTCAACCCTTCAATCTTCTTTCCTTCCTCTTCCTTCCTTCGTTCATTTTTTTCTCTCCACCTTATCCTTCTCTTTTCCTCCTGTTTTTCCCTCCACCTTCCCTCCCTTCCTTCCCTTTTTCCCTACACTCGCTCGGTCATGCTTCCCTCTTTCCCCTCCACTAACAATTCCATCTCTCCATTTTTCTCTTTCTCTAACTTTACTTTCACCCTACCCTGCCTTCCTTCCTTTTTTCCCTTCTCTTGCTCGCTCGTCTCTCTCTTTCTCTCTCCCTCCTTTCACTCGGTTATGACTCCCTCCTTCCCTCCTCTAACCATTTCATCATACCGTTTTTTTCATCTTTCTCTCCCTCTAGACTTCCTCCCCTTCACTTAGCTATTTCTAGTTTTATCGAGGTATTCCTGACTTCCCTTTTCTTCAGCCTTCTCTCTCTGTCTCCGTTTAGCCTGTTTCTTCTCCACCTAGTCTGCTTTTATCATTTTCTGCCTTTCTTTTGTTCCTACTATCCTTTCTTTATTCTCCACTTCCATTCTTCCTTCCATCATCTTCACCCTGTTCTGTCCATCCTTTCTGCCTCCATCCAGTTTTCCTGCATTCCCACGTTTCTTTACCCTCTATTTCACTTAACCTGTCATCCCTTTCTCTTCTTTCCTCCATTTTTCCTCTTTTCTCTCGTAAGCTTGCATTTTAATTGTTCTGCTTCTCTCCCTGCCAGTACTTTATTTTCCCTCCTCTGGTAAAACTTTCTTACTTCCTCCTTCTCTTCTCCCCTTTCCACCTCTCCCTCCCGCACTCTTCCCACCTCTCCTTCCTCTATATATCCACCTTTCTCTTTATCCTTTACTCTTTCTCTCCTGTACTCTTTCTAACTCTCCTTCCCTTACATATTCATCCTTTCTTTCCAACCCTTCCTCTTTTCTCTCCACCTCTCCCTCTAGTACTCTTCTCACCTCTCCTTACCCTATACATCCATCCATCCCTTCCACTTCTCTCTCTCCACCTCTCCCTCCATTACTCCTTCCTCTTCTTCCCTTTTATTTCCACCTTTTTCTCTATCCACTCCTCTTTTCTCTTTCCACCTCTCCCTCTTACACTCTTTGAACCAATCCTTACCTTTCCCTCCATCCCTTCAGTTTCTCTCCATCTCTCCATCCACTACTCCTTCCTCTTCTTCCCTTTTGTTATCCAGCCTTCCCTCCATCCTTTCCTTCCTCCCTTTTGCGATTATCCAGTCTTCCCTCCATCCTTTCCTCCCTCCCTCTTGCTCTCAAATTGCAAACACTGAGTCGCACAAAAGTTCCGCGGCGCGCTGGACCTACACAAAAATATCTCGCTTATTATGTCCTTTGTCCGCCCCGAGCAACTGGTCCTCATTCTCTTGCTCTTTTAGGTCGCAAACTAAATTCCTCTTTATACATAGACACACACACACACACACACACACACACACACACACACACACACCTGGACGTCTCCCATCAGGTGTACACTCTGAATCTTCCACCAAATTTGAATCACGTAGTATATTCATTGTTTTCGTCTGTTCATCGTCTTTTTCTATATATTATTACTATCTGGTATCTACTATTATTTCCTATTACTATCTACTGTCTATCTATTTTATTTTGATCCCTCAGTATTTGTAGTTTCTTTTACATCATATCTATTTCAAATTAAAACTTGCATTCTATAGTCTTGAGGAAATTCACAACACACGCCATTAGCAGCGACCAAGATAGAGCAATTCGTATAGTGACCAAGAGTAGCCAGCCTGCCCTTATGTCTACTAACATCACAGTGCACTCCCCTCTACTCCTTCTGTCTACTTCCACGCACGGTTCATCGTATTCGCTACTCCCCAACTCCCTCCACCTACTCCCTCAAACACTCCACACTTCCTCCTCCTCCTCCTTTTCCTTCGCCTCCTTCTGCTCTTTCTTCCTCTTTGTCCTAACCTTCCCTTTCAACATATATCTCCTACTCCTTTTCCTCCTCCTACTACAGATCTTAAATTGCCACTCCTTTTTCTATTCATACTCATTTTACTCCTCCTCCTCCTCCTCCTCCATTGTTATCGTTTCTTACTGCTCACTCTCACAAACACATACCTTAACCACTCCCACAAACTCTCCCTATCTACTCCCACCACACTTTCCCTACCAAATTCCCCCCCCACACACACATCTGCATACCAGCACCCCCTTCCTGTACACCTACGCAACCTACCTGTCCCCTTGCTCTCCTTCTAGTCTACCTGTCACAAGCTTAACTTTTTCTACAACAATCTGTCGCATAAATCACCTTTCTTAACAATCTGATCTCAAGCCTCACAAGCCCACCTGTTCCACCTGTCAACCGGCTTACCTGTTTAGGCCTACCTGTGTTTTTTTTGTGTGTGTTTTTGTTTTATAGACGTGTGTATTTTTCAGTATATCTTATTAGTTCTTTTCTTCCATTTTGTTCCCTTAGGTGAAGTACACTTTCATTTTATTGTTTTTTTATTTTTATTTCTCGTTAATCCCGGTGTGATATTTTGGTGGAGTGTACATTGAATTCGTTTGAGTTACACTAATTACAACATGTATCTTTCATTGTTTTAAAGATCCGTGTATGCAAACCGAATCTCAAAAGTATGTTAGTATCAGTCAACGCCTATTTATCTATCTATCTACCTATCTATCTATATACTGTTTTAATTAAGGATCAGTATTTGTAAACCAACTTCTGAATGTATGTTAAGATCAATATAAATCTATCCATCTATCTATCTACCTATCTATCTATCTATCTATGTACTGTTTTAAGGATCAGTATTCGTAAACCAACTTCTGAATGTATGTTAAGGTCAATATCAATCGATCTATCTTTCTATCTACCTATCTATTTATCTATCTATCTGTCTATCAATCTATCTATGTACTGTTTTAATTAAGGATCAGTATTCGTAAACCAACTTCTGATGTATGTTAAGGTCAATATAAATCTATCCATCTACCTATCTACCTACCTGTCTCCCTCCCCACGGGCCTTCCAAGTTGCCTTCCTAAATTCACCCGGTTCCACCCACCACTCCGCCTCATGGTTTCATTTACTGTGGAAGCCTCCCCTTAAGCCCTTCCCTCACGCCTCCCTGACACCTTAATTAATCGGGGACGGACGTTAAGGGGCTACGATCACCTGCGTCACCCTCAGTAATTGTCGTGCAGGTGGAAGAAAGAGAAGGAGGTAGATGGGAGACAAGGAGGAAGAAGAAGTGGAGTTGGAGCAGGAAAAAGAGGGGAGGCAAGGAGGAAGAAGAAGTGGAGTTGGAGTAGGAAAAAGAGGGGAGGCAAGGAGGAAGAAGAAGTGGAGTTGGAGTAGGAAAAAGAGGGGTAGCAAAGATCAGGAGGGAAGGTTAGTATAAAGAAAGAAGGAAAGAAAGAAGAAAGAGAAGAAGAAGGAGGAGGAGGAAGAGGAATATGTGCAAATCAGGAGGAGTAAGAAAATAGTAGAAGAGGAGAAGGAAGGTTAGAATAAAGAAGAGGAATGAAGAGAAGGAGGAAGAGGTGAAGGAGGAGTAATATGCAGAATATGAATAAAAGAGAACAGACAGTATAGCGATAAGGAGTAAGAAAAAAAGGAGTAAAATAAAAAGGAAGAAAGGGAAGGCTAGGAAAAGGAGGAGGAGAAGGAAGAAGAGAATAAGAATGAGAAGAAGAAAGTAGTATAAAAAAGGGCAATAAAAAAACTTGAGATGGAATAGGATAAAGAGGAGGAGGAGGAGGAGGAGGAGGAGGAGGAGGAGGAAGAGGAGCTGCTATCATCTCGGCCACCCTTCCCTAAACCAGCTTGGGATCGGACTCTTTTCTTATTTGTTAATAGTTAGTTGCGTCCTTTGATGTCCTCCTCCTCCTCCGACTCCTCCTCCTCCTCCTTCTCCTCCTCCTCCTCCTCCTCCTCCTCCTTTCTTCCTTCCTACATCCATACTTTACACCATCTTCTATTCTGTTGTTTCACCCCTTTCGTTTTTTTTTTTCCTCTCTCCCTTTGTCTGTCTTTCATTTCTTCTTCCCCTCTCTTCCTCTTCCCCTTCCTTCCTTCTTCCCTTCCTCTTCAAACTTTTCGACTTTCTATTGTATGTGTTCTACTTCTTTCCACCCTTGTTACACCCGATTTTCTCTTTTTTTTCAAACTGCCCACAATGCTCTCTCTCTCTCTCTCTCTCTCTCTCTCTCGTTATTCTTTTGCTATTTCCTGATATTTTCTTACTTTCCTTCTCTTTCATTTTTTTCACTTCTCTCTTTTTCCTTCCTTTCTCTCCCTCATTTCTTTCTTTTATCTCTCTTATAGTCTTAGTTGACCCCACTCTCTCTCTCTCTCTCTCTCTCTCTCTCTCTCTCGTCAGGCGCAGGTCTCTCTCTATAGTTTATTGTTTTGAGGAAATTCCATCAGCTACAGTTCCCTTGCCTCTCTGTCCCTCTCACCCTGAATTTTTCCTCCCCTCTTGTCTCTGCTCGCGTTGCACTCCCGCCCTTTTCTCTGCCTTTCTCTGTGTACCATCGCGCCAGAGTAGAAAAATGAGAAGGAGGAGGAGGAGGAGGAGGAAGAGGAGGAGGAGGAGGTGATAGAAGACTGACAGGAGGGACGATGGAAGAGGAAACGAGAAAGGACTTGAATACGAAAGCCATGTGAGAGAGAGAGAGAGAGAGAGAGAGAGAGAGAGAGAGAGAGAGAGAGAGAGAGAGAGAGAGAGAGAGAGAGAGAGAGAGAGAGAGAGAGAGAGAGAGAGAGAGAGAGAGAGAGAGAGAGAGAGAGAGAGAGAGAGAGAGAGAGAGAGAGAGAGAGAGAGAGAGAGAGAGAGAGAGAGAGAGAGAGAGAGAGAGAGAGAGAGAGAGAGAGAGAGAGAAGAGAAAGCGACGGTCCATCTCTTCTTCCCTTCCTCTTAACCTCCCTTCTCTCTCTCAACCTCCCTACTTCCTCCTCCTCCTCCTCCTCCCCCTCCTCCTCCTCCTGCTTTCCTCTCTTCCTCTGGGTCTGACTCTCGCGGGATCTTGTTTATACAACGAAATTGGTCTCGGTTGGCTGGCGACTCGAAGGCAAGATAAGCTGAAAATACTGATACGTTGTCTTCCCTTCACTGGTTCAGCTTCAGCGGCGGCGGCGTTGTGGCGACGAGAGCAAGATTAAGCTTCGGGGTGAGATTAAGCTGACCCGCGAAGGATAACTCAGCCCCGAAGGAAAATGAAGGAAAACGTAAAATGATGATTGGATAAAAATGGATTAAAAAGTATTGTATCGGGAAAGAATTAAGAGAGAGAGAGAGAGAGAGAGAGAGAGAGAGAGAGAGAGAGAGAGAGAGAGAGAGAGAGAGAGAGAGAGAGAGAGAGAGAGAGAGAGAGAGAGAGAGAGAGAGAGAGAGAGAGAGAGAGAGAGAGAAGGGAGGAGAAAGGAAAATCCAACAATTGAAATATGATGAGAGAAAAGGCGAATTAAAAAAAAAAAAAGATAACATCGGGAAAGAAAGTGTGAAATGATAAAGTAATGGAAGTCTAAAATGAAATGAAGGAGCATGATAAATGTAAAAAGGAATAAATAATGAAAGTGAAATATGAAATGAAGGAAAATGATAAAAGTGTAAAAAAATATATATAAAAAAAGAAAGTCAAATATGAAGTCTTGAGAGATGAAAATGCCGGGACCATCTCGTTTGTTTACTCGATTTTCAAAGGTCAAAAAGGTCATAAAAAGGTCGTTACTTGAATGTAGTGTTTTGTTGTTGATGTTATTTTTTGTGTAATGATGGAAGTCAAATATGAAAACTTACGAAAGGAAAATCTAACGCCGTTGATCGTGTTATTTACTCTGTTTCGAGAGGTAAGAAGTCATTAAAAGTCTCTTCGTGTTTTTTTTCTCCTGTTGTTGTTGTTGTTGTTGTTGTTGTTGTTGTTGTTGTTGTTGTTGTTGTTGTTGATGTTGTTTAATGGACATCAAATATGAAGTCTTGAGAGATGTAATTGCGTCGATATTGTTTGTTTACTCGTATTCAAAGGTCAGATAGATTAAAAAAGTAGTTAAGTGGATTTTGTTGTTGTTGCTGTTTCTGTTGTGCAATAATGGAAGTCAAATATGTAGACCTGAGAGATGAAATTGCGTCTATATTTTTTTTTGTTCCATTATTCAAAGGTCAAAGGTTAAAAAGTATCTCCGTGAGTTAAGTTTTTCTTGCTGTTTGTTTGTTTGTCTGTGTGTGTGTGTGTGTGTGTGTGTGTGTGTGTGTGTGTGTGTGTGTGTGTGTGTGTGTGTGTGCGCAAAAGTTCCGGTAAGTTCATCAACCTAAAAGCCGATCATTGCTCCATCTCGCTCTTCTTGAATATTGAGTTATATTATTTTATGTTGTGAACTTTTTATCCCTCTTATTTCCATCAGTGTAATATGATCCACTCCGGCTCACACTTCTCCACTCCCACGCACATTCCCAGAACCCACTCCCACCAAGTCCCTCCACCTACCCCCCCCCCCACACACACACACTCCCAACGCACTCCCTTCTGTCACTTCCACGTACACTCCCATCACCCACTGCCACTCCCACAAACACTCTCTATCCCCTCCCACACACACTCCCAACGCACTCCCTTCTGTCACTTCTACGTACACTCCCATCACCCACTGACACTCCCACAAACACACTCTCCCCCCTCCCCCACACTCACGTTCCTTACTCTTTTTGTTTTAAGGGAAGTTGGGGAAAGATGAAAAGGGAAAGGAGAAGAAAAGTCTAAAATTATGAAAGCAGTGGGAGAATAGTTTGTTCCCTACGCACTCTCACTCACTCCCCTTATCAACTCCCAGGCATATTCCCTCCACCCATTCCCTGACATAGTTCCCCATTCCCATTCCAAGCTCCATTTAACCCTCCCACAAACACTCCCCATTATCCACTCCCACCCACTCCCCCGCACACACTTTTCTTTCCCACTCCCTCTATACACTCGCTCCCATACACCACATGTCCACTCCCACGCACAGTTCCTCCTCGTGACTCTCCCCCACTCCCCACCACTCCTTACTCCCTCACACTCCCTCAGAAAACGCCTGCAATAACGACTTCTTTCCGCCCTCCCTCGTGAGCGATAACAGAGAGACTTAACTTACGCGCAATTATGGCGATTAAAAGAGATTCATCACGTGGCAAATGACGCTTCCTGTCGCCCGAGGATCTGCTGGCTGCTGTCATGGAGGTTTAATTAAATACACGACTAATGTATAAACCTGTACAGTCTGCGATGTTATTATAAGGCTGAAACATTGCCTTGCTCTACCCGCTGCGCCGCCACAGGGAACACACGGTAGTAGGTGAAACAGCGGTGTTATTAGTCACACGGCGCGCTGGTCACGGGCACAGCTTAATATAGGAAGAGCTTAATATACAAACAGCTTAATGCACGAGGAACTTAATATACAAACAGCTTAATGTACGAAGAACTTTATATACAAACAGCTTAATGTACGAAGAACTTAATATACAAACAGCTTAATGCACGAGGAACTTAATATATAAACGGCTGAATGTGCAAACAGCTGAATATACAAAGAGCTGAATAAACGAACAGATTAGTATACAAACAGCTTAGTATACAGACGCCTTAAGGTAGAAACAGCTTAATGTACAAAGTCACCCTTCCTTCCTTTCTTTCTTTCTTTCCTCACCAGTGTTTCTATTTCCTTCTTCCTAAGCCTTAACCTCAGGAACTCAATTAGATCCTTTTATTTTATAGTGCTATGAAGTGTTGTTTTTATAGTTTGTTGGACTCTCACTAGCCATATAAACACAAACCTACACACACACACACACACACACACACACACACACTCACACACACACACACCGTCAAACAGACACCTTTTTCAAATGGAAAACATTTTATCGAAGCCTAAAGTATTCCATCAACTTCAAAGCCTTTCAATGCCAGTTTCATTTCTTATTTCGCTTCAACTTCTGACGTCGGGGCGAGCGTGCTGTTTTCTGTTTGCCTCCACAACACACGGAAAAAAAACACCTGGACAACTCACCTGCCGGCGCACCTGATTATGCCCCGCTACCGCCGCCTCGCCGGCTCTCACGTACCTGTGCAGGGAGGAAAAATACATCCATTATCACCTGACACACGGATCGGGGCAAATATATTCATGCGAGTTGAATTCCATAATCCATAGCTAATACAAATTTGCATACACAGGTCATCAAATGGCTTGTCTGCATGTTTCGCTGCCTGACACTCCCACCTGAGCTTGACTGAGTAGAAGCAGGAACATATGACACTTTTTTTTATGACATACAACTCAGTGAAGCAAAACACTTTATCTACCAAACTATTGCAGCAGAAAACAGAAACGAATAGTGAATTAATCCTGAAGTTTGTTGTTTTATTTATGTTGTGCGAGAATTAAAACTAGATACCAGAACATACACGTGGAAATTCTAAAAACATCCTTCCTCCTATCATGAACCCGAGGTGGAATGGGATGGGAAAAGAAAGTAAAAATGAAAATGTATAAATAAACTAGGAATGACAGTGATGGTGGTATGAGCGCTGCAATGCTTCCCTCTCTCCAGGACTCCATATGTAAGTTGGACTGATTGAGCGACTGGCGATAATAATGGTGACCTATCTTTCGGCCACCTCTTTGGATTCTTTTTAGGAGCAGTGAGTAGCGGGCTTTTTTTTTTATTAATGTTTGTTTTTTGTGTGCCCTTGAACTGTCTCCTTTGCTGTAAAAAAAAAAAAAAAAAAAAATGATGATGATATGGTGGTGATAGACCCCAAACGTAGTGAAAACATGATCCTTTAACAAAATCTCAAACAAACACATAAAAAAAGTCCTCACATAGGTTCCTTCAAGATCCCCTTCTATTGCCTTCCCCTAAAACCATACCCACGAAAGCACAAACACGGCTATTACATACAATCCATACATACAGCATCGGACCCTTCAAGAAACACCAAACAAGAACACACACACAAAATCCCTCTTCCAAACACACGAAAAAGGAGAGTCAAAGTTAAAAGCTAAACGAATCAGTGCCGAGATATTTTTAAGAACCATTGCTTTATCCTCTTTATCCTCACGGCCATTATTCTGAAAGTCTAAAAGGGGAAAAAGGGGGGAAGAAAGTGCCCAGGAGGACGTTAAATAAGATCATGAGGCGAAAGACACATTACTGACAGTCGAGCTGGTCGCCTTTGTGTGCTGGGGCGTTTCTTGAATGCTACACGAAATGGAGTGAGCGAGTGAGTGAGTGCATGCGTGAGAGTGAGCGAGTGCGTGAGTAAGTGAGTGCGTGAGTGCATGCGTAAGAGTGAGCGAGTGCGTGAGTGCGTGAGTGAGTGCGTGAGTGAACGAGTTACTAGCAATGCTGCAGCGCGGGAAAGGAGGATAAAAGAAGGAAAAGGGATGGAGGAAATGTGAGGTTTGAATGAATGAAAAAATACAGGAAACGTGAAAGAGGAAAAGGAAAGCGGAGAATTCAGTCACAGGGCGGAAAAAGGAGAATAAAGAGGGAAAATGATACGAGTAAATGTGAATTTCGAACGGAAGGAAAAAGAGGAAATATGAGAAAGGAAAAGGAAAGCGGGGAACGAGGGAAGGGACATCAGGAGAAAAAAGAGAAGCTGAAAACAAAACTACGAAACTGAGAGACAGAGAGATGAAAGGTAGGCAAGGAAACAGATTACAACTTAGGCTAAATAAGGGAGATAAAAGAAAGGCAAAAAGCATGAACATAAAAAAAAAGAGAAAGAAGAAAAGGTGAAAATGAAACTGAGAGACTGAGACGGAAATGAGAGGTAGGGATGGAAAGAGATTACAACATACGCTAAAGGAGATAGAGACAAGAACCATACAAAAAAAAAAGAGAAAAACGAAGAGATGGAAACAAAAACTGACAGACAGGGACACAGACGAAATGAAACGAAACTAAGAGACGGAAAGATAAAAGGCAGCCATGGAAACAGATTACAGCATGGACTAAATAGATGAGACTGAAAGGAGTAACAAGCATAAAAAAAAAATAAGAAGAAGAGCTTTGAGGCATAGCACGGAGGGATGAGCAGCAAAACGAGGATATGGTGCGGTGCGAGATGAATGAATAAGGGTGAAAGAAGAAGCCTTGCCGTGAAAAATAGTTTAGAGAGGAGAGAAAGCGAATAATACTTGGAAGAGGAAAGCCAACGTGGATAGGATATTGGATGGTAGATGAGCATTGGGACTTATTGAAGGGGGATGGGGGGAAGGTGGAGGGCTGGAAATAAAAGAGAGAGAGAGAGAGAGAGAGAGAGAGAGAGAGAGAGAGAGAGAGAGAGAGAGAGAGAGAGAGAGAGAGAGAGAGAGAGAGAGAGAGAGAGAGAGAGAGAGAGAGAGAGAGAGAGAGAGAATGAATGAATGAATGAATGAATGAATGAATAAATGAATGAATGGACGAAGGAAGGAAGGAAGGAAGGAAGGAAAGAGGGAGAATGAAAGGAAAAAATGAATGAATGAAAGAAAGAAAAGTGGAAAGGAAGGAAGAAAAGAATGAAAGAAAAGAAAAATTGAAAAAGAAAGGAAAATAAATAAACAGATATATAAATAGAGAGAAAGGGAAAGAGAGAGAGAGAGGAGGGGGGGGGGGATAAACCATGTAGGGGAGCGTGAGTGATGTAAAATTATGACTTTAAAAAGGGCGGCCTAGAGGGGTGTGAAGGGCGTGCGTAGGGTGATGAAGGGGCGGGGAGGTGAGGGGCTCCAGGGTACGAGGGGAGGTGGGGACGCCGGAGGAAAACAGGAAACAAAACAATAAACCGTTCGTGTTCATGTTTATCGAGGGAACAGCTAGATATTCAGTGTTACTAGTTTTGCTTTGTTCACTGTTTGTTTTTCTCTTTTCTTTCACTTTTTGTTTACAGCAGAGAGCAACTGAAGGGCAACAACAACAAAAAAAATGCAGAAAAAAGCCCGCTAACTGTTTCCTTTTTTTTTTTTTACAGCAGAGGAGTTAGTTCAGGGGCATAAAAAAAAGCTAAAAAGGGAAACAAATGTGAAAAAAAAGCCCGCTACTCACTGCTCCCACAAAGCGAAAAGTAGAGTGGTCAAAAGAGAGGTCAATTTCGGATGGATTGGTGTCTTGACACACTCCTCTACACTTAACTAATCAGTCTATTTTATTTATTTATTTATATCTCCCTAGTAATTTAGCAGATGTTTGTTTGTCTGGATGATTTTTATACATTTATTCAACAAGTACCGTATTATTATTTTTCACTTTTACATTCCTTTCACAGATACAGTCACCCCATCCATTCTTTCTTTTCTTAATCACCACATCTTATATATTCTCTACCTTTACTTGACAACCGCTCTTTCATGTTTTCTGTTTCTATTTTACATTTACGTGACATTTACAGTCTCTTCTCTTTCCTTTACTTTCGTTTTTAGCTAGGAACACAGCCCCTGCTTAACCGACTAACCTCCAACATGGCCTAAGCACCTAATGCCCGGATGTCCCCATAAACACCCCCACACACACACGCCACCTTCCGGGCAGACCAGGAGTTAAAGGTGGAGGAAAACATTCGAGTCCACGTAAAAGTTTGCATGCCGCCATTCCTGTCAACATGCCATACCATTTTTTTTGCACCTCTCGGCATTACAAACTTCCAACGCGCCTGCAATTTATTTATTTTCACATATTTCGCAGCAGTGCATCAGGAGGAGTTAATGAACGAGTTGCCGGGGCGTGCGCAGGCCGGGTGATGCCGAGTGAGCCTTCGCCAGGTGCATCAGGCCAAATTACAAACGTCAGGTGTTGTTAGTACGTTCAACTTGCTCACCTGTATTGGGGGGGGAGGGGAGGACACACATTCATACGCCTTTAGTACACCCGAACACACACACACAAAAAAAAAATAAAGTAAAATAAAATAAATAAATAAACAAATGAAAGTAATAATAAAAAAAAGTAAAAGTGATGAGCGGGTTTGTTTTGGTTTTCTTTTTGTTTTTCTTCTAGTTTCTTTTTGTTTTGCCCGTGATTCGAGTTTCCTCTTTTTGTTTGTATATTTTTATTCTTCACTTTCTTCCGTTCTCTTTTTTTCCACTTTTTCTCTCTTTCACTATTCCATGCTTCTAGTTTCCTCTATTCAATTAATTATCTATTTTTCTTCTTAATTTCTTTCCTTCTTTTTTTCTTTTTTTCTCTTTCTCACTGATATTTATACCATCTCCTCTACTTTAAAAATAAATCATAAATAGACAAACAAACTCAATGGAAAATAAAACCTAAAAACATTAAATAATATTCACAAAAGCAAATAAACACACGAGCAAATACTTTATAAGAGGCCTTTCGGTACGGAGTCCAAAGTAATTCCATATTTCATTACGTTCTATTCGTGTATAACCATTTCCTCCGTGAGTTCAAACAGCTGATTCGCAAAGCTCTGGTGGTCAGTGGCCTTTGTGCGTGTTCCAACATGTTATCAGGGGTGTGGGCGGGTGTACTGATGTGGCTCTGGATACTTGGTCTAAATGTGTATACTCCGCTTTAATGTGTATTCTTTATGTATGTAATGTGAATAGTCTATGTGAGGCGATATAACGTTCGTGTGTGTGTGTGTGTGTGTGTGTGTGTGAGAGGTAACACCATTTGCTACGTTATTAAGTTAGGCGAGTCCAGCGAACGTTGAGCCGAGCATGATGGGAGTGTGTTGTATGACGGAGGTGTTGTTGTTGTTGTCGCTGTTGTTGTTGTTGTAGTGGTGGTGGTGGTGGTGGTGGTAGAAAAGAGGTGGTATTGATGATGATGGTTTTATTTTCCCAGTTTTGTGTTGTTGTCGTCATTGTTGTTGTTATTGTTGTTACTGGTCATATTGTAATTCTAACTGTATTTGAGGCTGTCGATTTTGTTCACACATATATAAAACTACTACAACAATAACAACACACACACACACACACACACACACACACACACACACACACACACACACACACGTACACCGTTATTGAATCGTTCTAAGTATTCCCTTCACGTGCGTAGTTTCTGCACGACAACGCTGGGAAGGAAAAACCAGGATATCGTGTTCGCATCTGGAGGCATAACAATAACAACCCAGGCAGGAGTATGCTGAAGAAAGGAGAGTATGGAAAATGGGAGAGTGGGAAAAGGGAAGAGGAATGAAAGAGGGAGAGGAAGGAAATGGAAGATAGGAAGGAGAGGGAAGGATGGAGGAACGGAAAGCAAGAAAGGACCAAAAATAGAGAGCACGGGAAAGGATATTGCTGAAGAAAGGAGAGTATTGAAAATGGGAGAGTGGGAAAAGGGAAGAGGAATGAAAGAGGGAGAGGAAGGAAATGGAAGATAGGAAGGAGAGGGAAGGATGGAGGAACGGAAAGAAAGAAAGGACCAAAAATAGAGAGCAAAGGAAAGGATATTGCTGAAGAAAGGAGAATATTGAAAATGGGAGAGTGGAAAAAGGGAAGGGGAATGAAAGGAGGAAATGAAGGAAATGGCAGATAGGAAGGAGAGATAAGGATGGAGGAACGGAAAGAGAGAAAGGACAAAAAGTAGAAAGAAAAGGAAAGGATATAGGAACGGATGTGAAGGGGAGAAAGAAATTACAAAGAGGGAAGGAAAGAGAGGAAAGGATGGAAGAAAGAAGGGAATAAAAAAAGGGAAATGGAAGGAAAGAACGTAATAAGGAGGAACGGAGAGAACAAAGAAAGAAAAAGGAAGAGAGGAAAGAAAATGCAAAGGGCTGGAGTGAAGTAGGGGCTGAGAAAGAGAAAGAGTGTGAAGGGAGTTGTTGGTCAAGGAAACGAAGAAATGTGGAAGGTACAGATGTAGGAAAGGAGACAAGCAAAATGAGAGAACATTGCTTTGTATGCCAGCGTCACTATAAAAAAATATCCGCCTGCCTTACCAACGAGATGGGGCCAACTGACAATGACCTCCAGTTGACTAAGGACAAAGATAGGCTGCCGAGAGAAAGGGAAATAGGAAAGGTATTGTTCTGTGAGTGACAAGAGAAACCTTATACTGTACCAGCTCTTCGCTCCTATACAAAAAAAAGGCTAATACAGTGTTCCAAAATATACAATACCCTAAAAAAATCAACAAAAAGATGACAAAAATAAAAAGAAAAAAGAATAAGAAAAAGAAATGAAGAATAAATAAGAAAATAACTTAGAATCAAATAGGAAAACACAGAAGAGAATAATATAAGTGGGGAGCTAAAGAGGTCAAGGAGAGGAGGGGAAAAAGAGGATGTGTATGGCTGCCTCTCATTGGGTATTCCGAACCTTTCCTTTCTCCTCTTCGGGGAGAGAGAAGAGAGAGAGAGAGAGAGAGAGAGAGAGAGAGAGAGAGAGAGAGAGAGAGATAGAGAGAGAGAGAGAGAGAGAGAGAGAGAGAGAGAGAGAGAGAGAGAGAGAGAGAGAGAGAGAGAGAGAGAGAGAGAGAGAGAGAGAGAGAGAGAGAGAGAGAGAGAGAGAGAGAGAGAGAGAGAGAGAGAGAGAGAGAGAGAGAGAGAGAGAGAGAGAGACAGACAGACAGACAGACAGACAGACAGACAGACAGAGAGAGAGAGAGAGAGAGAGAGAGAGAGAGAGAGAGAGAGAGAGAGAGAGAGAGAGAGAGAGAGAGAGAGAGAGAGAGAGACAGAGAGAGAGAGAGAGAGAGAGAGAGAGAGAGAGAGAGAGAGAGAGAGAGAGAGAGAGAGAGAGAGAGAGAGAGAGAGAGAGAGAGAGATGGTGTATGTTACGCTGAGGATGAAGATAATTAGAAAATGATGAAAAAGAAAAACAATATGAAAAAGAACAAGAAGAGTAAAAGAAAAAAATGAGGAATATGCAAAAAAAAAAATCCATGCCACAAAAAAATCCTCACTAACCTTCCTTTTTTGACTCCCTTTCCTTTCCCTCCCTTCTCTCTCTCTCTCTCTCTCTCTCTCTCTCTCAGTGGCAAGGTAGCAAGATTAGTTTCGTTTGCCCTTCGTTGTGCCCTCCATGTTGCTGTGTGAATGGGACTCGCTGTTAAAATCTCTCTCTCTCTCTCTTTTTACTTATATACACTTTCGAACATCATCTGACTGAACAAAAAAACACACACACACACACACACATACACACACACACACACACACACACACACACACACACACACACACACACACACACACACACACACCGTTTCTTTATCCCCCTTTTTCCGTGGTCGTGGTGGTCAGCCGCGCGTGTTGCTAAGCTTTTAAGGACCGGCTCAATATTTGCTCCTGGTAGTTTGGTTACGGCGGCGGTGGTGGTGATGGCGGTGGCGAGGGAAATGGATTGATTCGTTCGAGGAAAAAAATGGGAGTTGTTATTTCCATACGTAGTGGACCCTCTTTCTCTTTCGCTTTATTTCTCTCTCTCTCTCTCTCTCTCTCTCGATTACGTAAGGTATATAATTTCATTACATATATCTTTGGTCTCTGAATCTCACTTTTCTTACTATGTTTCTCCTTTCTTCTTTCTCTCACTCATTCTCTGTCAAACACACACACACACACACACACACACACACACACACACACACACACACACACACACACACACACACACAGGCGGCGGGCAGAGCATATAAAAGTGAGGCAGCCAAGGCCACAACCAATTTTTTTCCGGGTGTCACCCTGCGCGATGTCGGTGAACCGACGAATATTCTGCATCGAGTGAGAGCTGGGCGGCGTGAGGGATAGTGAGGGGAAGGAAGGGGTCGTGAGGGAGAGCGAGAGGAAGGAAGGGGTCGTGAGGGAGGGCGAGGGGAAGGAGGGGGTCGTGAGGGGTCTTCGGGTACACAGAGAACTTGAAGGGAGAACAAGGGCGATAAATGCGAAGGGAGGGTGGCGATACCTGAGGAAAAGAGAGGGTAGCGATGACTGAAATGAGGGGAGGAGATGAATTAAAAGTGAGTGGCAATAAATGGGAAATGATTGCGGTAAATGAGAAATAGCGAGGGTGGCGATTAATGAGGAAAGAGTAATGTGTAAAATATATATATATATATATATATATATATATATATATATATATATATATATATATATATATATATATATATATATATATATATATATATATATATATATATATATATATATCGTCATATGTATATGAATGTATGACTGTACGTGTGGCGACACCCGGTCGGTGTCGCACAACAGGATGTTTAACAACACGTCGTGCTTTTGGGCGTGGGAAGCCGTGATGAACTGACACTAGGATCAGCAAATGATGCCTTTCATCAGCAGTCATCAACCGGAGCTCACACCCTTCCGGACGAACTAACAAGCAAATAAAACGAGCGAACAACGCGGAGACGGAGGGAGAAGACGGAGGGCAGCGAGCAGGCGAGCGGTGCTCAGCCGCCATGGGCCCTGTGGTGTGGCTGGCTCTTGTTTCGTGCGACTCGCTCACTTAAACTGTAAACTTTTGTGTAAAGCTGTTAATATAGTTAAAATACATTCACACCTTTCAATTTCCATGTGAGAGAGAGAACTAAAGTGAACTAAAGTGAACTTTTAACGGCTACCGCTCGGCCAAGTAAAATGCTATTGTGTTATCTCACCCACTACAATCAACTTGTGAAGCAGGCCACGGTAACACCGGCCCTGTGACGAGTGATATAACAGTTCGCGCCTTAAACTTAACACTTAACATTCGCCACCTTAAAAATAACGCTTAAAAACGGGTAACATAATGGTTGTTAAACATCCTGTTGTGCGACACCGGCCGGGTGTCGCCACACGTACACTCATACATTCATATACACGTGACACACACAAGGGGCAAGGAAAGGGAAGGAAGGTGAACGAAACATGAGGAGGAAGGAAGGAGAACTAACCTAAACGAAACACGTGATAAGGGAGCGAAACAAATGATAAGAAGAAAAACCGAGGAAAGAAACAGAAGAATCCTGGAAGAAAGAAGGGATGAGGGTGTTATTTTTGTGTAAGTAATGCTGTTTTGAGTACGAGGAAAAAAGGAAAGATAGGAAAACAGATAGAAAGAGGAGAAGCAACAAAGAATGAAAGAACATGAAAGAAAAAAGAAAGACTTGAAGTGTAGGTGATTTATGTTGTTTTCAAAGGCCTCTAGGCACATGGAAGCGTTACAGAAAGCAGGGCAAGAGGAGGAATGTTGAGAGGGAGAGGTGAGAGGGATGGGTGAGGAAGGGGAGGTGAAGGGGTTGGGGGTCGTGTCATGGGGAATGTCTTTGGGTATAGAGGGGAGATCTGAGGGAACGTGAGGCGGGGTGAGGGAACGTTAGGCATGTAGAGGGGAGGTGAAGCTGATAAAATAAAGGGAATGGGCGGGATAATGAAGTGGAGGGAAGGCCTTTTACAGAATATAGTGTTGGCAGAGAGAGACTGGAGGAGAGAAGACGGAGGATGGGAGTGAACAGAAGAGGGAGGATTTAGAGGCGGCTTCACACACACACACACACACACACACACACACACACACACACACACACACACACACACACACACACAGAGCCACAACAATACCCTCTTGATGTCCGCCATAACTCAGAAGCAATGAACGGATTTTTCAACGTGTTTATCTTTCATTTTTCTCTCATGTCGTTGTAATTCCACTCGGTTCGGCGTCTCTCTGCTCCTTGGACGCACTAACTTCAAGGCTGCGAGAGGTGCATTGTGTTCTTTCTTTCATTATTTTCCGCGCGCCGCCTCAGGGACTCGCGGCGCGGTGGCTGGCTGTGGTTACCTAGAGGGGGCGGGAAGGGGCGGGTGACGGGCAGTGTATGGTCGCGCCGCCGCTGCCTCCCCCTCCGCTGATAAAGGTCACATGTTCTTTTACAGCCCAACTTGTGACAGACGGCTAGCTACTCACTTTTCTGCCGGGGATCAAGGTTTTTGTGAGGCTGAGAAAACGGGTCTATCTGCCACTCTATCTATCTACCTGGGGGTCATGTAGGTCTTGAGAAAACTGGTCTATCTGTCTATCTATCTATCTACCTGGGGATCATGTAAGTCTGAGAAAACTGGTCTATCTGTCTATCTATCTATCTACCTGGGGATCATGTAAGTCTGAGAAAACTGGTCTATCTGTCTATCTATCTATCTACCTGGGGATCATGTAAGTCTGAGAAAACTGGTCTATCTGTCTATCTATCTATCTACCTGGGGATCATGTAAGTCTGAGAAAACTGGTCTATCTGTCTATCTATCTATCTACCTGGGGATCATGTAAGTCTGAGAAAACTGGTCTATCTATCTATCTATCTATCTGTCTATCTATCTGGGGATCATGTTATTTGTAAGGCTGAGAAAACTGGTCTATCTGTGTATCTATCTATCTATCTATCTATCTGGGGATCATGCTATTTGTAAGGCTGAGAAACCTGGTTGTATCTCTCTTTATCTTTCTATCTGTGTCTATCTATCTACTCACTTTTTCTGCTGGGATCTTGCTTTCTGTGAGGCTAAGAAAACTGGCCTCTCACTCTCTATTTATCTATCTATATCTATCTATGACTATCTATTTCTATCTATCTATGAAGGTAAATTCTTTCCCCGCTATACACCGCCTTTCTTCATCTTTCTATTATCTCTTACTCCCTCCATTTCCCGAGCCGCCTCCCTTCCCCCTCCCCCGTCATGGCGTCCCCCGCCCCCCCGCCCACAGGCTCTCCCGGGTTTTCTCCGCCACATTACACTCGGGCGTTGAGTAAGAGCAGCAATTACCTGTGGCGCGCAGCAAAACTTTCCCCATAACATGATTCTCCCCTCGGTGCCGCTGCCCTCAACAACCTCCCTCGCGCCGCCCTGTTTAAGATTCAGGCCGCTCCGGACGCCACGAGAACTCCGCCGTGTATTTATTTATATAGCTGCCGAGGGAGCCGTGATAGGGAAGGATGGGGCGCGGTAAAGGACTCAATGCCTGACGGTGCTGAGGAACATATTATTAAACGTATCGTCGCCCAAGGACACGTGTATGACAAAGCTTTCGTAGGAGTTTGGGGCATTTCCAGGGTAGTTTTATGACACTTCTTCTGAACCGTGAACCGAAGAAAACGCTCATTAGAACCCGACTGATCTCCTTTTCGGACTTTGGAAATGGTTCATGTGAAAGATGGAAGCGTTTGACAAATTCCAACCTGAGCCGCGACGGACGGAGGAACAGCTGAGGAAGGCAGCGAACCTAAAAAATACCGAGCATCAAAAGTACGACTCCCAGCGGCCTGGCATCCATCTTTGACCTTCCCGGCGCACCCCTACAAGTGCCGCGTGACCCCTGGAACACGTCAAGGGCCTCCAGATTCCCCAGTACACCGCGGCGCCGAATTAGCTGCATTAGAGGAAACTGTTGCAATTTCTAGCAGGCGACGTTTCGGGTGGAGCGGGCAAACACGGCGCGCCTCCAAGCACTCGGTAAATTTGCATACTGGAGGACGACACGACGGCGGCGGCGAAGAGACTCGTCGGCCGCTAATAACCCATCCGTCCAACGTGAAGCAACCTGACGCCGCTGAGGGAGACACGTCCACTATTGCTCCCTGTTCCTCACCCTACTCAGACCCAACACCCTAACCTCTTTCTCTTCTTTCCTATAACAGACCTCCCCGTTATCACTCAAGCTTCCCTCGTTTCTGTTTTCTCCTTCACCTCTTCCCTTTCACACAGCCTTCACTGTTTTTGTCCTCTCCTTCAGTTCTTCCTCTTCATCCAGCCTTCCCACGATTCTGTCCTCCTGTTCTTCTTCACCTCTTCCTCTTCTCCCTTGTAACCAGCCTCTCCCTCTTCATCTAGCCCTTCCACGTTTCTGTCCTTCACAATTACAGTCATTCGTTCTTGTTCCTGAATCTACTACCGGCGGACTCTAAAACCTTCACCTACTTCTATTTTCCTTTCTAACCATCCTCTTCCTCTTTTCCCAGCCTCCCCCTGTCTTCCAGTTCATTACAAATACGCTTATCCTCTCCCCCAACCAACACAACACCATAACCCGTTGCCTATTCCTCCTCTTCTTCTTCTCCTAACCACCCTCTCTCCTTATCCACCTCGCTGCCCATTCCTCCACACATACATACATCCTTTTCCCTATATAAACACATCATTATTCAGTCGTTATCGCACACAAAACCTTCCCGTCGCCCACGTTTCCTCTCCTTTCCCTGCGCTACACACTCCACACACACACACACATACACACACACACACGCACACAGAAACACACACACACACACATACACACACCACTCCAACTTTCCTCTCCCTTTACTTAACCTGTCATGCGTGCACACACACACTATCTCCAACAGCAAACACTAAACACAATACACTGTCCTTATTACCCACCCAACCGCCTTGACAAGCATCTCTTCCTCACACACACAAAGATACCCTCCCCCCCACACACACACACACACACACACACACACACACACACACAACTACACACACACACACACACACACACACACACACACACACACACTGAGGTAGCAACAAAATACGGTGAAAGAAACTATACGGCTTGAGTCTCTCGCTCGCCCGTCGATAGAAAGGACTTTTTGCGGGAAACTCTCGCAGAACCATTTTTTCCCTTTGGTCTATTCAACGCGGGACGGGAACGAAGACGAATCACACAAAAGCAATCAGACCCAGAAGTCACCACGCCAGAGGAGGACGCGGAGGAGGGAGGAGAAGAACGGGGGGACGGGAGGAGGGGTAGGTGGTCGCTGTCACCCCTCCCTCTTCCCCCTCCCCTCCAGGTCCCTAACAAGCAGCTGAGAACGAGCAACCCAGCGCCAAATATCAAGGAAAGGCAGAAGGAGACGCCTCATTAGTGGACTGCAGGAAGAATGCATGACCGCGGGCGACGGGGGAGGAGGAGGAGGAGGAGGAGGAGGAAGAGGAAGGGGGAGAGAGGATGATGATGAGATGGGAGTTAGCAAAGGCCGCAGAATAAAAAGCGGGGGAGGAGGAGGAGGAGGAGAGGGTGTGTCCTGCAGGCCTTCTCGTGTGCCGACAAGACCAGGTGACGACCACAAAGAATACACGTCACATACCCGTCTTTACACTTATTGGACAAAGTTTTTATTTCGTCTTCATATTTTTGTCTTTCTTTATGATCGTAGTTTTTTCTTTTATGTTTTCTTTCCTTCTTTTTCTTCTTCTTCTTCTTTTTCTTCTAATTCTTCTTCCTCCTCTTTTGGTATTCCAGCCTTTACATCCTCTATTAATACTTTCACACATTTTTCACAGTTTCGTCCATCATGCAAGTATTCCTCAACTCTCTCTCTCTCTCTCTCTCTCTCTCTCTCTCTCTCTCTCTCTCTGCCAGTGCCGGCGGAATAATAATGGTAATGAGCCTGATGGACGTTCGCCAGGTCGTGCTCACGAATGCTCTGTTTTTTGGGGTCACGTTACACGAAAAAAGGGAATATATTTACTGCTTAACACACGTAGTATACACTCTCTCTCTCTTTCGTAATATTATTGAGCTTTATACGTATTTAGCATTGGATCTTATTTTCTGTGTGTTTTATGGGTACTTCATAACATTTATACATTCAATCATCTATTGTAGAAGCGTTAAGTCCCATTCCTGATATTTGAAGCGTCCCATAAACTATCAATAAACTCTATCTTCTATTTACTTGTTTTCTCGATCTCTGTCATAGAAAGACTCACATAACATCACACTCCACAAGGTCTTTACATTGGGCTTCGTTCTAATATAGAAAAACGTTCCATATATGACTGTACATCACGTTATCTTTGTTTTCGTTTCCCCTTTCAGTCCTAGCGTTCCATTATGGGCGTTCCGGACCGTTGCTGGTGTTCCGTAAGACTGTTCCGGTAGGGATGTTATGGCATTGTATGAGGGGGGGTGAGAAGGGGTGCAGCCGAGCAGGGGAGGAGGGTGGGGGGATGAGGGGTGTAGGGAGAGGTAGAACTGATAACTGAGTACTTTACGGGATCACTGAATGTATTTCCTGAAACCTCCTCCTCCTCCTCCTCCTCCAAGTTAACAATGCCCGGTAACGTGTTTTGAAAGATCCATTATTGTCCCTAAAACAACAATGGGTTAGAGTTTCATTGATCCACAGAGCAAAACAGGTAACATTATAAAATACTAGAGAGTGGATAAACAAAGGCCTCTGTAGAGTGTTATGTGTGTGTGTGTGTGTGTGTGTGTGTGTGAGAGAGAGAGAGAGAGAGAGAGAGAGAGAGAGAGAGAGAGAGAGAGAGAGAGAGAGAGAGAGAGAGAGAGAGAGAGAGAGAGAGAGAGAGAGAGAGAGAGAGAGAGAGAGAGAGAGAGAGAGAGAGAGAGAGAGAGAGAGAGAGAGAGAGAGAGAGAGAGAGAGAGAGAGAGAGAGAGAGAGCAAAATTCCTGTAATGTCCACCGTTAGAGCAAAGCCGAACGAGAACTTTTCGCGCGAACAGAAAAAAAAAAATTGCTTTGATACAGAAAATATATACTAACTGAACTAACGAGCAAAAAGGGGCCTACAACAACGTTTATAACAATGAATGACGAATTAAAACAAAACAATAACTGGAACTATTGCATGACTTTGATGGTGAAAATTCATTGGAAGGGAGAATTATTGAACAGAAAAAGCAAAACAATATGGCATGTAAAAATGTGTAAGGGAAGGGAAATTGTTATAAAGCAGAGGCATAATGATACGAACGGTCAACCAGAATGAAAAATTACAAAAAGAAAAAAAAATACATAATACAAAAAAGTTAAAATACAAGTAAAATATGAAGGAGAAGAGGATAATAATAATAAGTAATAGGAATAGAAAATAATACGAAAACAAATGGAATGAAAAATGCAATAAAGGGCGAGTCATAGAACCCAAAAAAGTATAATAAAAAAACAGTAAAAATATGTATAAAAGAAGAGAAAATAGTAATACACGGCAGGAATAACAACAACAGGAAGAAAGGTAGAATGAAAAAATAAATAAAGGACGAATTACAAAAACATAAAAAAAAGTAGGAAAAAGAGGAAGCAAAAAAATGTGAGAAAATAATAAAATAATAAAATAAATAATAAAATAATAAAGGAAGGGAATAAAGAGGAAAATGAGGAGGATAAAGAGGAAATAAAGAGGAAAATGAGGAGGAGGGAGAATAAAGAGGAAAACGACGAGGATAAAGAGGAAAATAAAGAGGAAAACGAGGAGGATAAAGAGGAGAATAAAGAGGAAAACGAGGAGGATAAAGAGGAGAATAAAGAGGAAAACGAGGAGGATAAGGAGAAGAATAAAGAGGAGGATGAAAAGGAGTATAAAGAGGAAAACGAGGAAGACAAAGAGGAAAATAAAGAGGAAAACGAGGAGGATAAAGAGACTAGAAGAAAACGAGGAGGATAAAGAGGAGAATAAAGAGGAAAACGAGGAGGATAAGGAGAAGAATAAAGAGGAGGATTAAAAGGAGTATAAAGAGGAAAACGAGGAAGATAAAGAGAAGAATAAAGAGTAAACGAGGAGGATAAAGAGGAAAATAAAGAGTAAAACGAGGAGGATAAAGAGGAGGATAAAGAGGAAAACGACAAGAAAAATACAAGAGAAAAGAAAATCCAAAAAAAGTCATAAATTCCCAAAACATTAACACAAACAGACAGGCGGCGATTAAGCAATTTTTGGCGTGACGGATTAGCACTTAACTTACAAATTCTGCGCCATTACGAGCCACTTAGCGGGACTTAGCGCCGGCATTGTATTTTTATCAACAGAAAGTCCTTTTTATTTTATTCTTTTGCTTAGGTCACGAGCCTCCACTCCTGCCAGCTCTTCCGCTTGCTAATTCGTCCATTAACAGCAAGTCATGTTGAATATATATATACGGTTTACTGGGAGCCTGCACGAACACACACACACACACACACACACACAAGGGGATATGTAAGAGAAAGAGTGTGTGTGTGTGTGTGTGAGAGAGAGAGAGAGAGAGAGAGAGAGAGAGAGAGAGAGAGAGAGAGAGAGAGAGAGAGAGAGAGAGAGAGAGAGAGAGAGAGAGAGAGAGAGAGAGAGAGAGAGAGAGAGAGAGAGAGAGAGAGAGAGAGAGAGAGAGAGAGAGAGAGAGAGAGTAACGGAGAGAGGAAGTGTAGGAGCAGCTTTAATTAAAGAAGAACGTGGGAAAAAAAGAGACAAACAGACAGAGAGACTCGGAAGCGACACAAAGGAGGAAGATAAAAATATCCCCGCGCGGGAGCCCTACGGGAGGCCTCAGCTGTGATGGAGTAATTAATATTAGGAAAAAAAATGAAAAAAAGGAGGAAATAAAAGATAATAGAGATAAGTTATTTTTCCTCGGCACTTGTGGATAAAACCAATAAAAATAAGAATTGGATTGTAGAAAAGTTAAGACGAAGGAGAAAATGATATAATAGAAGGCGTTAGCATCACATATATTATTTTCCAGAACTCCCCATCCCTTCCCCAGCGCCATATCCCTTCCCCAGCGCCATATCCCTTCCCCAGCGCCCTATCCCTTCCCCAGCCGTTTCTAGCCCTTCCCCAGCGCCATATCCCTTCCCCAGCGCCATATCCCTTCCCAAGCGCCCTATCTCTTCCTCAGCCGTTTCCAGCCCTTCCCCAGCGCCATATCCCTTCCCCAGCGCCATATCCCTTCCCCAGCGCCATATCCCTTCCCAAGCGCCATATCCCTTCCCAAGCGCCATATCCCTTCCCCAGCGCCATATCCCTTCCCAAGCGCCATATCCCTTCCCAAGCGCCCTATCTCTTCCTCAGCCGTTTCCAGCCCTTCCCCAGCGCCATATCCCTTCCCCAGCGCCATATCCCTTCCCCAGCGACATATCCCTTCCCAAGCGCCATATCCCTTCCCCAGCGCCATATCCCTTCCCAAGCGCCATATCCCTTCCCAAGCGCCATATCCCTTCCCAAGCGCCCTATCTCTTCCTCAGCCGTTTCCAGCCCTTCCCCAGCGCCATATCCCTTCCCCAGCGCCATATCCCTTCCCCAGCGCCATATCCCTTCCCAAGCGCCATATCCCTTCCCCAGCGCCATATCCCTTCCCCAGCGCCATATCCCTTCCCAAGCGCCATATCTTCCCAGCGCCCTATCTCTTCCTCAGCCGTTTCCAGCCCTTCCCCAGCGCCATATCCCTTCCCCAGCGCCATATCCCTTCCCCAGCGCCATATCCCTTCCCAAGCGCCCTATCTCTTCCTCAGCCGTTTCCAGCCCTTCCCCAGCGCCATATCCCTTCCCCAGCGCCATATCCCTTCCCCAGCGCCATATCCCTTCCCAAGCGCCATATCCCTTCCCCAGCGCCATATCACTTCCCCAGCGCCATCTCGCTTCCCAAGCGCGATATCTCTTCCTCAGCCGTTTCCAGCCCTCCAGCGCCATATCCCTTCCCCAGCGCCATATCCCTTCCCCAGCGCCATATCCCTTCCCAAGCGCCCTATCTCTTCCTCAGCCGTTTCCAGCCCTTCCCCAGCGCCATATCCCTTCCCCAGCGCCATATCCCTTCCCCAGCGCCATATCCCTTCCCAAGCGCCATATCCCTTCCCCAGCGCCATATCCCTTCCCCAGCGCCATATCCCTTCCCAAGCGCCATATCCCTTCCCCAGCCGTGTCCAGCCCTTCTCCAAGCATATAGCTCATCCCCCAGCTTCCTCCAGTCCCCAGTAACCAGTCTCCCGCCCCCAAAGTCTCTGAGTGTCAAGTAGCAAGAGAATATTATAATGAGGAAAAAGTAGTAGATGAAAGCGAATATACTAATGAAAAATGAGGACAGGGATGAAAAGAAAGAATTATATATTTTTTTTCAGCCGTAAGTGAATATAACAAAGACATGAACAAGTAACAAGAGAAAATTGAAAGGAGGAAAAATATCAAAACAAAACCAATAATAATGAAAAGAGATGAGGAAAAGGATTATAAAGACAGATAAGTTTTTTTTTTCTCCGCACGATAATATAAGAAACGATAACACGAACAAGTAACAAGTGAAATTTAAAAGGATGAAAAACTCTTACAACAAAACCAATAATGATGAGAAATGAGGAAAACGATGAAAAAGAGATGTGTGTATATATATATATATATATATATATATATATATATATATATATATATATATATATATATATATATATATATATATATATATATATATATATATATATATATATATTCATTACGTTTGTTCATTATTCACACTTATTTAGCAGACCACATTTTTACATAATAGCAGGGCTGATTTCGTTATGTGTATGCCCTATGCATACATATGAGGCTATCTAGAATAATATGGAAGTTTGACCAAGAAGGCATAACAGGTGAATAATGGTGACAAGTATTAAATTCTTACCTTCTCCTTTATTGTGTATTTTGCAACAATAAACCATCAATCAATCAAATTGAAATTCTCAGCAGGACGTTTACTGGTCAGCAGGTGAAATGTGTTCATGTCATTCAAAGTCTTCTATTTTATTCTCATATTACCATTTAAGCCGTGCAACGTGTTCCTGTATTGTGTAATATTTTTTAACATTCATTTAAATAAATATAACCACTTGAGAGCTAGAATTTGTATTATTTACTAATTAATGTCATTGGTAAGCTCCATTGGGGAGCCCCCGCGGCTACCAGAGCTCCGTTACCAGAGGTTCCAATCTCTGGTACTGATGCAAACAAACAGCTCCGCGAAAGACGACTGTGAAAGCGGATTTCTTGTTGGAAGCGGCGATCGCCGCTCATTGGCAACGATACCACAAACGAACGTGACTGTGAAAGCGGCCCTAAATCAATCTTGTTATTGCGCTTTTCCAATCTCTCTAATCCAGCCTCAAAAATACAACTCTAATGATATTCCGAACCCCGCCGCGGCATTAACATTCTCCAAATCAAGTCAATTAATAGTTAAAACGTCGCCTTTGACCCGCCGGGGAGTGCTGACGGAATTCTACTCGCATTAATTAAAACTGAATAATAACACAGCGTGGTAGTAATACGATGGTAACGATGATGATAACAGGAACAGGAGCAAGAACAAAAACAAGGACAAGATAATATATATAGCTGTCAAAGGAAAAAAAATAACAAGAACAAAACCAGTAATAAGGAAAAAAATAAACTATAGAATAAGTGAGTGAGTGAAAAAGAAAACAAAAATCCCACAAGAGAACGAATGAAAATATATCTACAACAAAAACAAAATAAGATACACTAGAATAATCCTGTCATCACACTCGTTGCTATATTGATGGTGATGATGATGAATGTAAGCGTTAGTAGTGGTGGCAGTAGTAGTGGCCTAATGGGGGTTGCAATGTAAGTATGGTCAGTATATATTATCAGACACTTTTAATTATCACAGTAAATACTTCCAAAGGTCACAAAGGAGACATTAACATCTCTTTTCACCGCGTTCCTCATTTTTCATTATTATTGGTTTTGTTCTAATAATTTTTCCACCTTTAAATATTATCTTGTTACTTGTTCTGATTTGCATTTGTTATATTCACGCACGGATGAAAAAAAAACACCTTATTTGTTGTTTTCATCCTTTTCCTCATCTCTTTTCATTATTATTGCTTTTGTTCTAATAATTTTTCCTCCATTAAATATTATCTTGTTACTTGTTCTGATTTCCATTTGTTATATTCACGCACGGATGAAAAAAAAACCACCTTATCTGTTGTTTTTCATCCTTTTCCTCATCTCTTTTCATTATTATTGCTTTTGTTCTAATAATTTTTCCTCCATTAAATATTATCTTGTTACCTGTTCTTATTTTCGTTTGTTATATTCACGCATGGATGAAAAAAAAAATCACCTTATCTGTCTTTTTAATCCTTTTTCCTCATCTCTTTTCATTGTCAAACTCTCACTCGACTCATAAAACAGTCCATGGAAACCCACAAACAACCTCTACGAAAGCCTTATCGAATGTGAGTGTAGAAGCCGCGAAATGTTTGAGAATACGGGCCACAGAATGTCCACCCGGCGACACTACAAGACGGCGCTGGACAAGGTGCTTCACAATCCCCATCAGTGTCAAGTCTGGATCACTCTCTTTCCCATGCATGAAGGAACCCTAACGGACATCGAGACGGCCTGGTTTACTGCCCTGCCAAGACCCCTGCTGACGGAATGGGGTGAAGGGATGAGTCGGGGGGAAGGGGGAAGGAGTGAGTGGGTGACAGAAGGGGGTTGGGATTGAGACATGATGGGACAGCGTAGAAGTGTAAGAGAGACGTGTGGGAAGGGAAACGATAGGAGGGGGTGATAGAAGGTGAGGTGAAGAGAGGTAGAGTAGCTTCGAAGATGTGATAGGGATGGAAAGTGAGAAAGAGGAAATAAGTGCATGGGTGATTGAAGGGGTTAGGACACTATATAGAATGGGAGGAGATAAAAGGTGAGGTGAGGAGGGATGGGATGGCCTCGAATATATGGAAAGAGGGAATGATGCTGCGCACAGAGATAGCACAGAGATCTTTTAAGAGGCCTATGACGGTGGGCAGATGTTTAGGATGGGTTCCGATTGTGTTCATTAATGCGTGTGGAGAAGAGGAAGAGAAGCAAAGTAGGAATTCAGAGGCTGGAGAACAGGAGAAAGAAAGAAGATAAGTGGAGGTGAGGAGAGGAAGGAAGGAGGAGCAAGAACCTGAGTGTGGGGGAAATAAACGAAGAAGAGAGGAGAAAAGGAGGAAGAAGGAGAAAGATAAGTGCATTGAGGAAGTGAGAAAAAGTAAAAATAAGGGAAAGAACGCGTGGAAGGAGAAATAAACGAAGACAAGAAGAGGATTCGAGGAAGGAAGAGGGTGATAAACGAAGAAGAGAGGCGGGATAAAAGGAGGAAAAGGGGAAAACGAAAGATAAGTGCATTGAGGAAGTGGGAAAAAGTAAAAATAAGGGAAAGAACGCGTGGAAGGAGAAATAAGCGAAGACAAGAAGAGGATTCGGGGATGGAAGAGGGTGAGAGCCGAGTTAAGGAGGATGAAACTATGAGAAGTGTGAGAAGCGGGAAATGTAAGAAGAGGAATAGCGGGTCAGGAGGGTCACTAAAGGAAGGAAATAGCAACATGAAGAGGAAGGTGAGGGAAAGGGGAAGCGGAGGTATTAAAAACATGCGTGAGGGAAAGACGAGAACCAGGAATAAGAAGAAAGTTACAAGAAACGAAGATGGGCAAGCATGTGGTAAAGACGAAAGAAAAGAAAAAAGAAAACATCGATAAAAAAAAGGAGGTTAAGACAAGTGTAAGGAGAGGAATTATTAAGAGGAAAGAATATAAGAGAGAAAAGAAGGTGGAGGATGTTGAGGATGTGTTGGAAAGTGAAGGAACGAAAAAGGGTTTGAAGAGGAAAAAGGAGAAAGTGCATGCGCTGATAAAGTTAGAAAAGGAGGAAAAGAAAGGGGAACAGAGGAACAGGAATAAGAAGAAAGTTGAAGAGGAAGGGGAAGAATGAGGTGATAGCGAAGGAAGGACATAGAAAAACACAAAGAAGAAGGGGTTGAAGAGAAAAATGATAAAGATAAGAGAAGGTGACAAGAGAAGGTGAACGAAAATGAGGTGTCGGAAAACGGATGGGGGAAAAAGTGAATTGAAAAGGACGAAAGGGGAGAAAGTGTATAAACTGGTAAACTTAAAAAAGAACAAAAGAAAGGGAAGAAAGAGAGAGAGGGGTTGGTTAAGGTAAAAGCATGGAGAAAAGAAAGTTGAGATGGGGAGAGGGACTGAAGAAGGAGCTTTAAGAGGGAGGAGAGTTTTAAGAAGAGAAAGTAGGTGAGAGACAAGGAGGAAAGTTAGGAGGTAAGGGAGATATGGAGAGGATTATAAGTAGAGAGAAAAGTGGAGAGGCGGGCAAGGAAGGAGGGAAGGAGGGAGGGAGTGTGATAAGTGGAGAACGTGAAGGAGAAAGAGAGAGAAAGCGAGTGAGAGAGATAAAAGAAAGAAGGTGCGGAGAAAGTGTGTCAGAAGAGGAATGAAAAAAATAGTGACATGCAAGAGTTTGTAAAGAAAGGAAAATGTTGGAAGGAGGAAGGAGAGACGAAAGGAAGTGAGAGAAAAAAGAAGTAAGGAAAAATGAGAGAAGAGGAGAAAATAGCAACGCAGGAGGAAGAAAAAGGAAATCAAGAATGTCGAGAGATAAGAGAGCAAAAAGCAGGAACGAGAGAAGACAAGACAAAAGGTTGAAGAAAGAAAGGCTCGGCAAATATCCCCACACAAGAGGAAAACGTAATAACAATAAAATAAGAATAAGAATAAGAATAATGATAACAACACTTAAAAGCAAACTGGAGAAACCAAGAAAATGTGAAAAAGGAAAGACAGGCGAAGCAGGAGGAGAAGAAAGAAGAGAAGAAGAAGGAAGAAGAGGAGAAGGAGGAGGTGGAAGACAAGCGATAACATGAAAACTAAAAGAAGAAGCAGGAGGAGAAGAAAGAAGAGAAGAAGAAGGAAGAAGAGGAGGAGGAGGAGGAGGTGGAAGATAAGGGATAACATGAAAACTAAAAAAAATGAGTGAGAAAAAGTTAAGAAATAAAAAAAAGGAAAAGGAAACGTGCCAGAGGAAAAGGAACAGGAGGAGGAAAGAGATAGAAAGCCGAGAAGGAGGAAGAAAATGCGGAGGAGGAGGAAGGTGATGGCAGAGACAAGACAAAAAAAATAAAAAATAAAATGATGCCGTGAGCGAGAGGAAAAATAAGGGACGTAAAGAGGAAATGAAGGGAGTGGCGAGAGGAAATTAAAGGAAGATGTTTTAGAGGAGGTGTCAAAAGGGGAGGCGGCCACGAGGAAGCGCGTATTAAGCCTAAACAATGCAAGCCAGGTGGGAATATGGGCAGGTGAGAGCTGGCCAGGTGTGTGGAAGGCGCGGCAGATAGAAGGAGAAAAAAAGCCAAGGTGAGGAGTTAGCCGTGAGAAAGCAGGTAAGCGGATGTGAGTCAAGGAAGGTGAGTAAGTCTGGGTGAGTGAGTTAAGGAAGGTGAGTAAGTCTGAGTGAGTGGGTTACAGAAGGTGAGTAAGTCTGAGTGAGTGGGTTACGGAAGGTGAGTAAGTCTGAGTGAGTGGGTTACGGAAGGTGAGTGAGTCTGGGTGAGTGAGTTAAGGAAGGTGAGTAAGTCTGAGTGAGTGGGTTACGGAAGGTGAGTGAGTCTGGGTGAGTGAGTTAAGGAAGGTGAGTGAGACTGGGTGAGTGAGTTAAGGAAGGTGAGTGAGACTGGGTGAGTGAGTTATGGAAGGTGAGTGAGTCTGGGTGAGTGAGTTAAGGAAGGTGAGTGAGGTTGAGTGAGTGAGTTAAGGAAGGTGAGTGAGGTTGAGTGAGTGGGTTACGGAAGGTGAGTGAGACTGGGTGAGGGAGTTACGGAAGGTGAGTAAGTTCGGGTGAGGTATAGAGAGAAAAATGAAGGTGGTGGTTGAGTGGGTTGAGGAAGACAGTGTGTGGGTGTGTTTTGAGGATTTGAACAATGGTAGGTGTGTGAGGGGATGGAGGGTTTGGTCAGGAGTGGGTTGATAAGGAGTTGAGACGTAGGTGAATAGGTCAAAGGGTAAGGTTAGTAGAATTAGTAGTAGGGTTAATGGTAAAGGAAAATGTTGGAACGAGGAAGGAGATAGGAAAGGAAATGGGAGCAGGGTTAATGGAAAAGGAAAATGTTGGAAGGAGGAAGGAGATAGGAAAGGAAGTGAAAATAAAAACGAAGTAAGGAAAAATGAGAGAAGTGGAGAAAATAGCAACACAGGAGGAAGAAAAAGAAAATTAAAAAAGAGGCAATATGAGAGCAGGAAGAAGATAATTTTACGACCTACGGGAACAAAAGAAAGAAAATTCGGTGTTATATCAAGCGACACAGAAAAAAAAAATTATTCGGAAAACAATAATAAAAGAAATACACAAACGCTGAACATTAGAGGAGACAGAGAGAGGAAGGAGAGAAGAAAATTTTACGACCTATGGAAAAAAAAAATCGGTGTTATATCAAGCGACGCAGAAAAAAAAATTATTAGAAAAACAATAATAAAAGAAATACATAAACACTGAACATTAGAGGAGACAGAGAGAGGAAGGAGAGAAGAAAATTTTACGACCTATGGGAACAAAACAAAAAAAAAAAATTCGGCGTTATATCAAGCGAAGCAGAAAAAAAAAATATGAGAAAAACAAAGATAAAAGAAATACATAAACACTGAACATTAGAGGAGACAGAGAGAGGAAAGAGAGAAGAAAATTTTACGACCTATGGGGAAAAAAAAAAATCGGCGTTATATCAAGCAAAGCAGAAAAGAATTATTAGAAAAACAATAATAAAAGAAATACACAAACACTGACCATTAAAGTCAACATCAGACACATAAATACATTAAAACTCGAAGCATACAACAGAAACATGTATGAAATTCCCGTTCACAAGACCCTTATTTCAAAGACTTCTTAAGGAGTCGTTAAGTGCATAAGACCTCGAAATCGACGTCAATTAGGCGGAAATCATGAGGCCAAAACGTATCAGGGATGTATTAAGTAGAGTGGCTTAAAGAGCTGAGTAATTGGGAGATGGAAAGAAAGAAGGGAGACAGCAGAGGAAGGAAGGAAGGAAGAAGGAGAGAGGAAAGAAGGAGAGTGACAAGTACAGAAGAAAGGAGGTAGAAGGAAATAGAGAGAGAAGGAAAGGAAGGAAGAAGAAAAAGGAAAGATGCAAGAAAAGACTGATAATTGGAAGATGGGAAAAAAGAGACGAGGGAGGGAAGGAAAGAAAAGAGGAGAGAAGAAAGAAGGAGACCGGAAAAGTTAAGTAATTAGAAGAAAGAGGAGAGGAAGGGTAGGAAGAAAGAGGGTGAGAGACAAGAAAAGAAAAATAATTGGAGGATGGGAAGAAAGAGAAAGAATAAAGAAGGGAAGGAAGAAGGACAAAATAAAAATGGAAGGAGATAAGAAAAGCTAAGTAAATGGAAAATGGAAAGAGAGGAAAGAAAGACAGAAGGAGGAAGAAATAATTACATAGATACAGAACTAGCTCAAACTCACTCTACCACACACGGAAACGTAGCCCAAACGTCCCTCTTTCTAATCCACTATCTCTCGCTCACTCTCGCGCTCTCACATTAGAGCTATCTCACATTTTCTTACCTACTAGTGCCCGGCAGGCTGCTCGGATCACATCTTGTTCTTGGAGGTCAAAGATTAGGTCAAAGGTCGAGAAGCAACTGATTTTTGTTTTTTAACCTGACATACTTAACACTTCTGGATTAAATTTGCAGTATGACATCCGTTCTTATCATCTCCCTCTCCCTCTCTCTCTCTCTCTCTCTCTCTCTCTCTCTCTCTCGCCTTCGTCGTCGTCTTCGTCAGTCTTCCCTCCTCCTGCGTTCCCCTCTTCACAAAGTTGAGCGCTACTTCAGCAGGGATTCCAACTTGCCTAACAGGACTCTGATAGCTGCTACAAATCAAGTTAGGGGAGGCCAGGTAAGGGGAAGGGAATAGGAGAGGGGATGAAGAAGAAGACACAGGTGAGAGAACGCAGGTACACGTAGAACGACTGGAGGGATGAGAAATGGGTAAAGGGACATGACACAGAGGGCTTAGGTGGCGGGAGATCAATGAAGGGAAAGGGCTGCAAGGGAGAGAATGGGAGAGGACAGGAAACATGAGAAATGAGTAAGGGACATGGGATAGAGGTCTTGGTTAAGGGGAGATGAAAGAGGGAAAGAGATGCAAGAGAGAATGGGAGAGAGGTCAGGATTAAAGGGAGAGATGAAAAGGAAGGTAAAATGATAAAAATGCACAGAGTAATTGGTGAGGGAAAGTGAGGAAGAGGACATAGGGAGAGGATAGAAGAAAAAGCGAATTAATGACAGGTAAGGGGACAGGTACATTGATAAAGGTACACGCTAGTAATGGGTATGGAATAAGGAGACATTCGTAAGGAAAATAGATGAAGGAAACTGAGGAGGGAGATGAGTAACAGGTGAATGTGACAGGTAAGAACAGGTATGAGTGAAGGTTTTGGTGATGAGAATGATGGTGATGAAGATGGTAATAGTATGCTTTGTGTGTGGTGATCATGAAGCGTAAATATGTTGGTTGTTCCTGATGTTGTTGATTAGGATGAGGGCGATAAGGGTGATGATATGAATGAGTGACAGCCAAGGAGAATAAGGGGAAGAAGAGTAGAGGAAAAAATATATGAGAAGAAAAACAAGAAGAAAAAATGAGTAGAAAAACAAAAAACAAGAAAAATATTAGACAAAGAACGTGAACAGAAAAAATATCAATACAAGAATAGGTTCAAGAACAAAAACAACAAGAAAAACGAGAAATACAAGAACCAGAAGAAGGAAACAACAAGAAAACAGGAATAGGAGCAAAAACAAAAATAGCAAGAAAACGAGAAATACAGAACAAGAACAAGGAAACAACAAAAATACGGGAACAGGATGAACAAAAACAAAAAAAAAGGAGGAGGAGGAGGAAAAGGGAGGAGGAAGAAGATACCCAGAACCAGTATATTCCTCGAACCACCATATTTACCCTTTCAAAGTAACTTCCCAACAAAATCACACGAGAAGAAAGAAAACACGAGGAAGAAAAAAAAGAAAAAGCTACAGCAACAAAAACAGCCGGCGCGTGAAACTTGGTGGAGCTGGAGACAAAAAATGGAGGAGGAGGAGGAGGAAGAGGAAGAGGAGGAGGAGGAGGAGGAGGAGGAGGGAAGAAGAAGAGTGGCAGACAACGAAAAAGATCCTAGCAAAAAAAAAAGATGGATCAAAGTTAACTCGAGGAAGAGGAAGAGGAGGAGAGGGAAGTGGAGGAGGAGGAGGAGGAGGAGACTGCTGAGAGAAGGGAAAAAAACTTAACTTGTGATTGGCTAATGAAGCGAACTTGTGGAGAGGGTTCCGTATTATATTAATTCGTTAGGTGGAGGACAGGTGTGGGTGGAGTGGGCCTAAGTGGAAGGGAGGGAAGTGGAGTGATCCGAGAAGGAAACAGAAAAAAAGGGAAAGTCTACGATAAAAGAGAACAGGATAGAGAGTTAAGAAAAGGTGGAAGGGTGGAGGAAAGTGGAGTGATATTAAACGTAGAAAGGAGAAAAAGTGGAATGCCTGGAATAAAAGGGAACAGGGTGGAGGAGTTAAGGAAAGGTGGAAGGATGGAGGAGAGGAAAGTGGAGTGATATTAAACGTAGAAAAGAAAAAAAGTGGAATGTTTGGAGTAAAGGGGAACAAGGTGGAGGAGTTAAGGAAAGGTGGAAAGGTGGAAGAGAGGAAAGTGGAGTGAGCCTAAACGGAGAGCAGGAACAAGTGGAGAATCTGAAGAAAATTATCTGGGGTGGAAGAGTTAAGCCCTGTTAAGGAAAGATGGAAGGGTGGAAGAGGGGAAAGTGGAGTGCACCAGAAGCAGAAAGACATATATTGGGTGAACGAGTTAAGGATAGATGGATGGAGGGGTGGAAGAGAGGAGAGTGGATTAAGACTAGATTCAGAGAGGATATATTGAGAAGTCTAAAATTAAAGGAAAACAGGGTGGAAGAGTTAAGGAGAGATGGAAAAGTGGAAGAGAGGAGAGTGGATTAAGACTAGACGCAGAGAGGAAATATTGAGAGGTCTATAATTAATGGAAAACAGAGTGAAAGAGTTAAGGAGAGATGGAAAAGTGGAAGAGAGGAAAGTGGATTAAGACTAACGCAGAAAGGAAATGTTGAAAAGTCTAAAATTAAAGGAAAACAGAGTGGAAGAGTTAAGGAGAGATGGAAAAGTGGAAGAGAGGAGAGTGGATTAAGACTAGACACAGAGAGGAAATATTGAGAGGTCTAAAATTAAAGGAAAACAAAGTGGATGAGTTAAGGAGAGATGGAAGGGTGGAAGAGAATGGGAAATATTAGACTTCGAAATTATAAAAAAAAAAAAATGAACAGGATGAAGGAGGATGGGTGGAAGAGAGAGAGGAATAGAGCTAGATGAGGAAAGTAAAAAAAAGGAGTTTGAAATTTAGGGAACAAGGTGAAGAAGTTTAGGAGAGATAGGATGAGCAGAAACGGATGAGTGGATAACAAGCAACAGCAGCCTAGTAGAACAAAGCAGTGAAATGTAGTCTTGATAGGGAAAGATGAGGAGAGAAAGAAGGAAAGGAAAGGAAACAGGCAAGAAACACGAGGAAGGGAAGATCGGGAAAGAGAAGGAAAGAAAGAAGGAAGGAAAGGAAGGAAAAGGGCAAGAAAGAAGAGGAAGGAAAGATCGGGAAAGAGAAGGAAAGAAAGAAGGAAGGAAAGGAAGGAAAAGGGCAAGAAAGAAGAGGAAGGGAAGATCGGGAAAGAGAAGGAAAGAAAGAAGGAAGGAAAGGAAGGAAAAGGGCAAGAAAAAGAGTAAGGAAAGATCGGGTAAGAGAAGGAAAGAAAGAAGGAAGGAAAGGAAAGGAAAAAGGGAAGAAAAAGAGGAAGGGGAAGATCGGGAAAGAAAAGGAAAGAAAGAAGGAAGGAAAGGAAAGAAAAAAGGCAAGAAAAAAGAGGAAGGGGAAGATCGGGAAAGAGAAGGAAAGAAAGAAGGAAGGAAAGGAAAGGAAAAAGGGAAGAAAAAGAGGAAGGAAAGATCGGGAAAGAGAAGGAAAGAAAGAAGGAAAGGAAAGGAAAAAGGGAAGAAAAAGAGGAAGGGGAAGATCGGGAAAGAAAAGGAAAGAAAGAAGGAAGGAAAGGAAAGGGAAAAGGGAAGAACAACGAGGAAGGAAAGATCGGGAAAGAGAAGGAAAGAAAGAAGGAAAGGAAGGAAAAGGGCAAGCAAGAAGAGGAAGGAAAGATCGGGAAAGAAAAGGAAAGCAAGAAGAAAGGAAAGGAAAGGAAAAAGGCAAGAAACACGAGGAAGGAAAGATCGGGAAAGAAAAGGAAAGAAAGAAGGAAAGGAAAGGAAGGAAAAAGGCAAGAAATACAAGGAAGGAAAGATCAGGAAAGAAAAGGAAAGAAAGAAGGATAAAACGAAGGAAAAGGGCAAGAAAAACGAGGAAGGGAAGATCGGGAAAAAGAAGGAAAGAAAGAAGGAAAGAAGGGGAAGTAAAAAGGCAAGAAAAAAGAAAAAGGAAAGATCGGGAAAGAAAAGGAAAGAAAGAAGGATAAAAGGAAGGAAAAAGGCAAGAAAAACGAGGAAGGAAAGATCGGGAAAGAGAAGGAAAGAAAGAAGGAAAGAAGGGGAAGTAAAAAGGCAAGAAAAAAGAAAAAGGAAAGATCGGGAAAGAAAAGGAAAGAAAGAAGGATAAAAGGAAGGAAAAAGGCAAGAAAAAAGAAAAAGGAAAGATCGGGAAAGAAAAGGAAAGAAAGAAGGATAAAAGGAAGGAAAAAGGCAAGAAAAACGAGGAAGGAAAGATCGGGAAAGAGAAGGAAAGCAAGAAGGAAAGAAAGGAAAGAGGCAAGAAAAAAGAGTAAGGGAAGATCGGGAAAGAGAAGGAAAGAAGGAAGGAAAGAAAAAAGAAAAAGGAAAGATCGGGAAAGAAAAGGAAAGAAGAAAAGAAAAAAGAAAAAGGAAAGATCGGGAAATAAAAGGAAAGAAAGAAGGAAGGAAAGGAAAGGAAAAAGGCAAGAAACACGAGGAAGGGAAAATCAGGAGAGAAAAGGAAGGAAAGAAGGAAAAAAGGAAGGAAAAGGGCAAGAAAAACGAGGAAGGAAAGATCGGGAAAGAGAAGGAAAGAAAGAAGGAAGGAAAGGAAAGGAAAAAGGGAAGAAAAAGAGGAAGGAAAGATCGGGAAAGAAAAGGAAAGAAAGAAGGAAGAAAAGAAAGGAAAAAGGCAAGAAACACGAGGAAGGGAAAATCAGGAAAGAAAAGGAAAGAAAGAAGGAAAGGAAAGGAAAAATGCAAGAAAAAAGAGGAAGGGATGGATAAGATAAAGAACGATGAAAGAGGCAAAGGTAGATGATAAAAGGATAAGGATGAAGGAGAGTGGAGAACAAGACCCCAAGATAAAGAAAGGGAAAAAAAAGAAAAAACTCTGAAATAAAAGGAAGATAGGGTAGAGAAGGTAAAGAAAGATAGAAAAAGTAGAGATGGATTGAAGTGACGAATCTAAGGTAAAGGGAAGGTAATAGAAGGAGGGAGTTAAAGGTAAGGGATGAATGGGGTAAGGGTACAAATGGTTAGGTAAAAGGAGGCAAAAAGGAGAGGAAGCGGAGAGGAGGAGGAGGAGGAGGAGGAGGATTGGTTTCTCTTAAGTAGATCTCTTTCTCTTTCACGTGAATCTCCGTCTCTGTCGTTTTGATCTCTCTCTCTTTGCTCAATCTCCCACTCTTCTGCATCCATTTACTTCTCTCTTTTTTTCTGAATCACGCTCGCTTTCAACATCTAGTCTCCCTTTTTCTCTTTTTTTTCCGGCCCACTTTGACCGCTATCCGCCGTGCATCGATCAGCTACTCCAGAGCCTTTGTTTGAATGTTTGAAATATATGCAGTGTTTGTTTTCACTCCGGACGCTCTGCTGCCCTCACTCACTCCACTCACTCCTGTGTTTCTCGTTTCAAGTCCACTTAACATTCTATTTTAGTTCGTACCTCAACTGTTTTTGTCTTCCCACTTTCTCTGCTTTCGACTACATGTGTTTTCTGGTTGGTAATATTTTCATACCCCCCTCCCCTTCACATACACACAAAAACACACACACACACACACACACAAACTCACTCTCCCCTTCAGTCTTTTCCCTTCTTCCCTTCCATATCATTCTTTTTTTTCCCTTCATTGCCTTCTGTCTTTTGTTCTTTCCTTCTTTTCTTCCTTCACACCCACACACACACACACACACACACACACACACACACACACACACACACACACACACACACACACAAACACACTCTCCTCTTGCCTTTTTCCCTTCTTTCCTTCCATTTCATTTTTCTCCTTTCCTTGCCTTCATTCTTCTGTTCTTTCCTTCCTTCCTATCCCTTACTCTCCATCCTTCCTTCTTTTCTTCATTCACACACGAAAAAAATACTCTCCTCTTGCCTTTTCCTTTCTTCCCTTCTATTTCATTCTCTTTTCCTCCTTTCTCTGCTTTCTTTCTGTTGTTCTTTCCTTCCTTTCTTTCCCTTACCTCCATCTTTCCTTCTTTCCTTAAATATTTTCTTTTCTTCCATGGCGCACACACAAAGAAAAAATACGCCTGCCTTTTCTTATTTTTCCCTTCCATTTCTTTTTCTCTCTTTCTTCCTTTTGTTATTCCCTTTCTTTCCCTTACTTCCATATTTCATTCCTTCCTTTCCCTTGCTTCAGTCTTTCCTTCCTTCACTTCCATTGCTTCAGTCTTTCCTTCCTCCCTTACTTTTTTTTCCTTTCTTTCTTCCACTTGTTTCCATATATCCTTCTTTCCCTCCTATTTTCGTTCCTTCGCCCACACACACACACACACACACACACACACACACACCTGTCACCACCACCTACGCAATTCCCGCCCCTCAGGTGAGTTCCAGGTAAGGCACAATGACGAGGGTGAGGTAAACTGACCGACTTCGCTTCTCCCTCCTCCTCTACAGCGAAAGAACAAATGCGCCGTGGAATTAATCAACGAAGAAGGGCGCCACATGAGAACCACACCTCTCCTCACAAAACCTATCTTTCGGCCACTCCTCTTGACTCATTTGTAGGAGCAGTGAGTAGCGGGCTTTTATTTTCATTATTGTTTCCTTTTATTTTGCCCTTGAACTGTTTCCTCTACTGTAAAAAAAAAAAAAGAACTATCATGGAGAACTGGCAAAGGAATAAAGAAGGGAGAACTAAGAGAAGAAGGGAGAAGAGGGAGAACTAAAAAAAGGGAAAACTAACAAGGAACCCCAAAAAACGAGAAATATAAAACGAATGAGAGAGAGCAAGTAGGAATGGTAATAGAATAGTAATAGGAAAAATATAGCATAAGAACAGTAATAATAAAAAAGAGAAAAAAGAAAACATGAGGACTTTAGAAGAGAAAATAATAAATAACATAAGATACATAAAATAAACAATAAAGTACACAAGACAAAAGAAAAAAAGGGAGAAAACTAGTAAAAATAATAGAAGTAAGAATGATAAGAATAGTATAGGACAAGATGAGCAAGAATTAAAAAAGAAAGAAAGAAAACAAAGGGAACGATAAACAGAAGTCAATAAAAAAGAGAAAAACAGGAAAAAGAGGAAATAAATGAACTTACACGCAAACAGATGAGGAAAAGATCACACACTCCCTCCCTCGCCCCCCCCTCTCCCTCTCTCTCTCTCTCTCTCTCTCTCTCTCTGGCCGCGGTGAATAATGGCTCGCTATTCACACGGACCAACACAATGACGGAGCGAGGACGGGTGCGGCGAAGGCATTCATCGGCCGTGTCTCGTGTTGCAAGCAGAGGAGGAGAAGGAGGAGGCGGAGGAGGAGGAGGAGGGGGGGCGGCGTTCTGACCTGACTAAGCCGTCCACCTCCTCTACTTCGATTGTTATTCATTCCGGGAAACATTGTGTGTGTGTGTGTGTGTGTGTGTGTGTGTGTGTGTGTGTGTGTGTGTGTGAGTGTGTGTGTGTGTGTGTGTGTTTGAAGGAAGGAATGAAGGAAGGCATGAAGGACAGATGGACATAAGGAAAAGGGAGATGGGAAATAGGAAGGAAAGAAAAAAAGGAAAGAAAAAAAGAGAAAGAGAAGATAGGGAAACAAAAGGAAGAAGAGGAAAGGGAACGAAAAAGGCAAGAAAAAAGAGGAAGGGAAGATAGGGAAAGAGAAGGAAAGAAAGAAAAGAGGAAAGGAAAGGAAAAAAAGCCAAAAAAGAGGAAGTTAAGAAAAGAGAAGGACACAAGAGATGGACTCAAGGAAAAGGTAGATGGGGAAGAGGAAGGAAAGAGAGGATAATGGCAAAAAAAAAGAGAAAGAGAAGATAGGGAAAGAGAAGGAAGAATAAAGAAGAGGAAAGGATACGAAAAAAGCAAGAAAAAAGAGGAAGGGAAAATGGGGAAAAAGAAGGAAAGACAGAAGAGGAAAGGAAAGAAAAAAAGTAAAAATGAAGAAGATAAGAAAAGAGAAGGGAGAAAGAAAGGAAAAGAGCAAGAAAAACGAGGAAAGAAAAGGAAAGAAAATAAAAGGAAAAAAAGAGAAAGAGAAGATAGGTAAAGAGAATGAAGAATGAAGAAGAGAAAAGGAAAGGGAACGAAAAAGGCAAGAAAAAGAGGAGGGGAAGATGGGGAAAGAGAAGGAAAATAGAGTAAAAGAAAGGAAAGGAAAAAGGGAAAAAAAGATGATAAGAAAAGAAAAGGAAAAAGGTAAGGAAAGGAATGGAAAAGAGCAAGAAAAACGAGGAAAGGAAAGAAAAGAAGAAAGAAAAGAGGGCGTTCACGGTATACAGGAGCCTTGTCAAACTACCACCAGGGTCATAAAACTACGCATGGGGGAACACACGAACTCCTACGAAAGCCGAATGGTTGAAGAATATGGCCCTGCGTATTACTCTTCTACCCTGACAACTTATTCACTGTGTCTACACCCTCCATCATCACACCCTTCGTCATCCCCTCCTTATCCTCATTATCTATCTTCTCACATAATTCCACCGTGTTTTCAGCTGCCCCCTTCACACCCTTCTTCATTATCTTCTTATCCTCATTATCTATCTTCTTTTCCGTATAATTCCACCGTGTTTTCAGCTTCTCCCTTCACACCCTTCTTCATTCCCTCTTCATCCTCATTATCTATCTTCTTTTCACATAATTCCACCGTGTTTTCATTTTCCCCCATCACACCCTTCTTCATCCCCTCTTCATCCTCATTATCAACGTTCTTTTCCTCACAATTTCACCGCATCTTCCTCCTCCTTATCACACACTCCCACATCACCATCTTTACTATCTACCTTCTTTCCCTCACGACCAATTTTCACCTATCTTCATCTCCCTTATCATATCCTCTATTTATATTTATCCTTCCTTATCAACCGTCTATTCAACTTATCTTTACTCTCCCTTCTCAGCGCTTTCCCCTTCATCCCTCCTTCCCCTCACTGATTATTTTTATGTATGTACCGCCGCCCTCGCACCTTCCCCTCTCGTGTCTTCATTTTCGAGGTGCCGCGTTTTATCACCTTCAGTCTGCCCTCAGAGGATGGAAGGCGCGTCTTTTACGAGGGAAGGTGCGCTGGAGGCGACGTGAGTGCGGTGGAGGATTAGAGGAGAGGAAAGGTGAGAAAAAAATGAAAGATCGACGGACAGAAATATGTAGTAGATGAAGATTAGCCCCTTGACTGCGGATTTCCTTCAGTCAGACATCACCAAGCTACTGGAATGGAGCAAAAAGTGGCTGTTATAATTCAATGTAGAAAAATATAAAGTCCTGCATCTTGGGAGGGGATATCCAGCACACCAATACCGCATGGGAAACACTCCACTATCCACCACAGAGGCAGAGAAAGACCTATGCCTATAATGTTACCAGGCTACCAGGGAAGGCCAAATCCGTGCCAATCGCTGCGGACGGGTTAGGGAGAGAGAAGGACAGAAAAGAAACAGACAGATGGACAGTGAAATGGAGAAATAATGATAGAGTTTTAAGAAAAGACGGACAGACAGACAGATATATACCGTAATTGGAGAAATGGTGGATTATTAAGGAAAGAGAACTGGAGAAATAGTGAACGATTAGGAATGAAAGAGAAATAAAGACTGAAAGACGGGCAGAAAAGTGAATAAATAAGAGGATGATTAAAGAGAGACGACAGACATAGAGATGGACGGGCAGATAAATGATATAGTGGAAGATTAAGAAGGAGAAAGAAAAGAACAATAAAAAAGGTTTATAAATAACGAAAAAAGAAATCCCATATAAAGTCACTGATGGTAGCGAACATAACAAAGCAATGAAAGAACGATTGAATGAGAGACGGTGATAGAGAGATCGAGAGCAAGAGAACGGGAGAGAGAGGGCAAGGGAGGGACACAGACAGGAGGGGAGGGGGAGGAATGGGGGAAAGGAGTGAAGGGGGAGGGAGATTAGCAATATGGAGTGGGTGGTGGACACAACAAAGTAATGAGAGTTAGATAGAACGAGAAATAGAACGCCAGAGGGAGGGAGAGGAGCAGGGAGGGACACGGGGGGGAGGGGGGGGGGGAGGAGGGGAGACGGGGGAAGTTTGCAATATGATAAAATGAGATATACCTAGAGCCAGACACCGGGGGATGTTTGAGGAAGGGGGAGGGGTGACTGGGGTAAGGAGGGGGGAAAGGGAAACAGACGAAGAGGAGAGGGAAGAGGAATGTTTGAGGGAAGGGGTGGGGGGTGATTGGGGTAGGGACGGGGGAAGGGACACAGACGAAAGGGAGGGGGAAGAGGAATGTTTGAGGGAAGGGGTGAGGGGGTGACTGGGGTAGGGAGGGGGGGGGGAGAGGTTCGCAATATGGTGTGGGTGCTGGAAGTGACATGTGGATACAAAACAAATAATTGGATTCATATGCAGATACGTGGATTCACCTGCTGATTGCCTCTGGTCGTTTACTCTCGTTACATTAATACCGAACATCATTCACCCATCGCATTCGCCCACTCATCCGTCCGGCCATCCGTTCGTCGCTTTGGAAGTTCGTTTATTTACTAAGCTGCGTGCCGTGTGTGTTTTTAATCCGCGTTTCATGGCAGAGCAGAACGAACGGGCGTAACTAATCCCCGCCCCGCCACCTGCTTCCCTAAATATTCCAAAATGAAGTAATCCTTGAAATTGTGGCCGGCGATGAAATAAATATGCAAATGAATTCCCACCCGCCATCGCCTGCCACACTGACGCCCCGGTGTGAAAAATAGGAGAAAAATGAATATTACAAAAGGCCAAATAAAAATAATGATTAGAGAAACTATGATTAGTTTAAGAGAAATGTGCCGTGGTAAGGAATATTTCTGCGTGTTACAATTTGTGGAATGATGGGAATACCAATAATAATAATAATAATAATAATAATAGTTAATAAATAGGGTGACTCTACATATATAAAATAGAAGTTATGAAATAGAAGTAAGGGTAGTTCCAGCCTTGTATTTTTTTTTCTATCTTCCAGTGTTTTGACTTGAGAGGTTAAACGAAAAAAATAATCGTTGTTAGTATAGTCTGAGGAGTCAAAAAGAATGAGAGGATAATAATGAGGTAACTATACATTAAATAAGAGAAATATCCCTTTTTTTCATATTCCATCGCTTAGGCTCAGAGTGAAAAGGAAATACAAAAGGAGAATTAATGGTTTAATGTTTGATGAGTTAATAACAGCAGTAGTGATGATGATTCAGAGAGGTAGCTAAACATTAATTAAAAGAAGGAAATACCCGTTTACTTTAACCCACCATCGTTTAGGCTCTAGTGTAGAAAGGGAACAAAAAGGAGAATTAGTGATTGCATTGTCTGAGGAGTTACAAGAGCGATAGTGAAGATGATGATGATGATAGAGCTAACTATTATAGACATGAATAAAAAAGAAATACCCGTTAATTCCACCTCTCGTTTCGGTTCGAAGGGCGAAAAGGAAAAAAAAAGAATTAGTGATTGCATTATCTGAGGAGTTACAAGAGCGATAGTGAAAATGATGATGATGATAGAGCTAACTATTATAGACATGAATAATAAAGAAATACCCGTTAATTCCACCTCTCGTTTCGGTTCGAAGGGCGAAAAGGAAAAAAAAAGAATTAGTGATTGCATTATCTGAGGAGTTACAAGAGCGACAGTGAAGATGATGAAGATGATAGAGCTAACTAGACATGAATAAAAAAGAAATACCCGTTAATTCCACCTCTCGTTTCGGTTCGAAGGGCGAAAAGGAAAAAAAAAGAATTAGTGACTGCATTGTTTGAGGAGTTAAAAAGAACAATGGTGAGGATGGTGAAGATGATAGAGGTAACTAGACATTAATAAAAAATGAAATACCCGTTTACTTCCACCTATCGTTTGGGTTCGAAGGGCGAAAAGGGAAAAAAAAAGATCATTATTGATTGTATTGTTTGAGGTTTTAAAATAGTAAAAATGATGTTAATAAAGATATGAACAAACATCCCAATTAAAGAGCTCAAGGGGTGAAAAAAGGGGAAGGTATTATTTATCCAGCGCGGGGGGGAGGGGGGGAGTTGGTGGTTAAACAAAAACACTAAAGATTAACATAGATCATTATACATAGATGAAAACAAAAGTAAGTCATTCCCATTTTCTTTTATCTTCCATCGTTTGTGTTCAAGGGCCAGATTATAATGAAAATGGAAAATGATTGTTAGCTCTACCGTGCGTGGGAAGGGGAGAGGAAGGAGGGAGGAAGGGAAGAACAGGGGTAAAGGGGGAGGGAGGGGAAGGGTAGTTAAAATGGGGGGTGAAGGACTGAGAGGGGGAGGGTAAAGCTACAGGCGTGGTCGTTAAGTGAAGATACGGCGATAATAAAATAGGGAAAAGTGACTACTTTCAGCGAAGAAACGAGAGAGAGAGAGAGAGAGAGAGAGAGAGAGAGAGAGAGAGAGAGAGAGAGAGACGACAGAGACGACAGATACGGAGACCTAGACATACAGAAGGAAACAGACACAGACCGAAGGATAGAAAGATCAACAACAGATACACAGACAGGGAAACAGACATAAAGAAAAGATGGTCAGACAGACAGACATACAAACAAGTAAGCAAGCACAGAGGGAGAAAAGCAGACATTCATGAAGTAAAAACTAAGCAGTCAGGGAGACACAAAGGAAGAAAAATTGAGAAGCAGAAAAACAAACAAAGCAATACTGAAGCAAAAAGACAGAAAGGGAGGCATAGAGGACGGACGGTTAACAGACAGAAAAAAAACAAAGATGCAGAAGGGAAGTGGATATACGAACAGACAGGGAGACAGAAAAGAAGGAAGATTAAGAAGCAGAAAAAAACAACAAAGCAATACTGAAGCAAAAAGACAGAAAGGGAGGCAAAGAGGACGGACGGTTAACAGACAAAAAAAACAAAGATGCAGAAGGGAAGTGGATATACGAACAGACAGGGAGACAGAAAGGAAGATTAACAAACAAGATAACATAGACAGAAGCAAAACAGCAGCCCAGAGCCACACAGAGACTGAGATACAGGCAGGAGAGAGGAGCCAGCCAGCAAAAAGTCCCACAAATCCGGCCTCCACAGCAATGCGATCCCGAAAATAGGAAAGGGAAAACAGACATAATTGAGGCGCCATTATGCAGAAAAGTTTCCCTCATAACCTCACTTTTTCCCTTCCCTTTCCCGGACCAAAGCTCACCTGGACTTTTTTTTTCGGCCTACGGGACCCGGCAGACTGAAGTAGGTTTGCGGACGCGCCGTTTAAAAAGAAAAAAAGCAGAGTCGGTTTTGCGATTTTGCGGAAACTCATCTGCCGTTGGAGAGAAAAATGGATAGACAGACAAAAAGGGTATCAAACACTTGCAAAAACCGTTAAGTGATGCCCCAAAACGTAGTCAATTTTGCCTCGTGTGTTGACTTCATGTTCCCCTCTTGAAAACGGAATAGAAATAAATATGAATCAAAATATTAGTAGGTTGAGAGTGCATGAAAACGCCTGTAAAAAACGTAAAATGATCCTCTAAAAAAAGGGGAGTCAATTTAGTTTCGTGTGGTGACTTGATCTTGATGTATTAATGCGTTATGCACTCACAGATGTATAACACGCATATTGGGATTGGATGTTGAGGGGAAGCGGGAGCCGAGTGTGCAGGGAAGGGAAGTGAAGTAAGTCTCTCATTCCCTCTAAATATGACGTTATCTCGCTTTCACATGACGATACCAGAGCCGAAGATTCTAAATGACGAAACCTTTGTTCTTTATATGAAGCCTTAATTATCATATACTAACACATTGATTCTACTCGCCTATGCATAATCTTAATCGTAGGTATCTGTTTCAAGACATACAGAGATTCAAAAGCCTTGCCAACGTCTGATACTTGATGCGAGGTGGAAGCTAACATACAGGGACAGTGAAATGGCGGCCTCTCAGCTTGGTGCCTCCTCGAGAAATCCATCGCTTGGCCGAACACATTGCATAACCCCCAACAGGTCCTCACGATAATGGTTACTCGGACACTTGACTCACGGCTTACCTGGTATTGACAACCGCTACTCCGTCCATGGTCTCACTACTCTGTCCTGGCCACACAGGGTTCACTCGCCGCCGACAAACACTCAACACACGCACACGCTTGACTGGTCACTGAAGGGACAGGTCACAGGCAACAGCAAGGTACGGAAAGTGAAGGGAGTGATGTGGGGTGACCAACGCTGTCAAATTGTCGTACTCAGCCTCATATGTTTTCCGATTTCCAACCCCAAAACTGCCTCCTCGACCCTAATAACTGCCTTCATGTATAGTTAGCGTTAAAATGGTTAATTTAAGGTGTTTTTTTGGTGATAGATAAGCCTCAGAAACCGGTAGATAAGGGGGTCTGAGTACGATAATCTGGCAACAGTGGGGGGTGACCCGCGATTTGAGAATAACAGAAAACACACCTGATCGGTATTAACGGCTAACTTGCGTTAACAAAAACTAACTATCCCTCAGGAAAACGTATACAGTGATAGTCTAACATTTAAATATAGGCATGAATTTAAAATAGTCGACGGGGTTGTGATAAGAGGCAAAATAATTAAGAAATCACTATCAAGAAAGACGTAGCTTGAAGCGTTGTCGTGGTGATGTGTGAGCGCGGACGTGACAGCGGTGCGGGGTGGCGGGGCGAGGCTAGGCGCTGCGTGTTGCCGCCTGTTGACTATGGATGTGTAGTTCGGTGCTCACTGGCAATTAATAACGATTACGATACCTACCACTAGCTCCACCCGCCCCTGTAACCTTCAACCGCCATTTGAACTTCAGGAAATAGAGTACCTGACATGACTTCTATTTGCCTTAAGTGAACTGAACAGAAATTGACGAGTGAGTTCACATCCCTTGTCGAACCCTCCGACAATTCGCGGCGTTGCTCGAATCACCCAACGAGATGACCCTCCCTCCCTTGGCTCGTTTTGCTCGTTGAGAAAAAAAATAATGTATAAATGTGAGATTAACAAGTTCCCATGATTAAAGAAGTCACCACAGGGAAATAACAAGTTAGTAAAAGCTAGACGAGTTGCTGCAAGTCAAACAAACAAACATACACACAAACATTCTGACAGACAAACAACCATCAAACTTTTTCACTCCCTCCCTCCCTCCGTCCATCCCTCCCATCCCCCTTTCATTCCCTACCCTGCCCTCCTCCACACTTCCTTCTCCCACTCTCTTCCTCCCATTCCCACCCTTTCCTGTCCTTTACTTTCGCTTTCTTTTCTTTCCTCCTTTTCCCTTTCCGTTATCCTCTCAAATACGTTAATCCCTTCCCTTCCTATGAGTCCCTTTGCTTCTTCTTATATTATCTTCCCTTCCTTTAAATTCCCTTCCTTCCTTCCTCTTCCTCTCCTTCCCTTCTCGCCCTTCCATCAAATACGTTTCTCCTTTCATTCCAGCCCTTCCCTTTGCTTTCCTCTCTCTTCTATTCCCCTTCTCTTTCTTCCTTTATTTTTAGAGAGTGCTGATTTAGCGGAATATCACAAACCGCTGAAAAGACAGACAGACAACGACAGACAGACAGACAGACACGGACAAAATCATCAACCCTTTTCATGAGGTAAAAATTGTGCTGGGAATAATCTATTAACTCTCACACACACACACACACACACACACACACACACACACACACACAGAGAGAGAGAGAGAGAGAGAGAGAGAGAGAGAGAGAGAGAGAGAGAGAGAGAGAGAGAGAGAGAGAGAGAGAGAGAGAGAGATGAAAACAATACCAACATTCACTAACGAGGCTGGTAAAAAAAATAACACTAAAACATCCCATTATTAACAGTAAAGAACACATTTTTTCCAAGACATTCATTTAACCTAAGGAAAAAACACCCCAGTCACCTGTTGCACATTTTAATAAGTTGACTCAGCAGAATAAAGACCAAGCAAAAAAAGGTAAAAGTAAGTATATATATCAGGTAACTCATAAGTCGACATTCCATTCCGCGAAGCCAAGAGAGGAGATAAAAAGTTCGCTAAATACATAAATTTTCACTGACGAGATAAGAATCCTCAACTTATCCACTTTCCTTTGCCTCTTTAAACAACTTCAAATACTGTCATTTAAGTGGGGATGGGAGACGGAGGAGGAGGAGGAAGAGGAGGAGGAGGGGGAGGAGGAGGAGGCTGCAGGAGTGAAGGAAAGGAGGAAGAGAGAGACGGAATAAGAAGAAAAATATAAAATCGCAGCAGGAAGGAAGACGAGGAAGGAGGCGATTAATTCTGAGAGAGAGAGAGAGAGAGAGAGAGAGAGAGAGAGAGAGAGAGAGAGAGAGAGAGAGAGAGAGAGAGAGAGAGAGAGAGAGAGAGAGAGAGAGAGAGAGAGAGAGAGAGAGAGAGAGAGAGAGAGAGAGAGAGAGAGCATTCAGACCGAGGGAGATAAACGGATAAGCAGCAGCGAGAGGAGCGAGGAAAGAAAAAAAAAAACAAGGGATGGAAGGAAGAAATTACAAAGCGGGTGAAGAGTGGAGGTGAGGAGGAGGAGGAGGAGGAGGAGGAGGAGGAGGAGAGAAAAGGTGGAGATTAGAAGGATTATAACACAAACTCAGAAGCAGAAACGCGAGACAGGTGTTGAGTTCGTGGGTACCTGTGTGTGTGTATAGTGCGTTAGTCTGTCGGTTTGTTTGTTTTGTGTTGGTCGTTGACGCGCGTGTTTCCGCTCTCAACACAAACAGCACCCAGTCCCCCCCCCCCTCCCCCAACCACCTTGACCCCCCCCTACCCCTCTCCTAGTACCCATAATATTATAGTACATCACCTGACAACACATCACAACAATTCAGGCAACACTCCAACACAACATCAACACCTACGGGAACATCATCAACAACAACACAATATTCAGTCACTGCTCACAAACAACAACAATGATAACAACAACAACAACACTGCAATATTCGGTCACTGCATGAACATACGACTTTGCTATAGCGATGATGCAACCAGCGACAAAGCTAAATATTCATACACTATAACAATACCACAAAGAACAACAGGGATAAAAACATAATATCCGGTCAAAAGCTAATAATGATGATGATGATGATGATGAGAATGACAACAAAAGTAACGATGACAGTAAACTCAGCGTGAAAATAATGACAAGAATAACAATGAAATGAAAGTGAAGAGTAAAAAGCAAAATTAAATGACTAATTAAAATGAAGAGGAGGAGGACGGTCATGAACACACACACACACACACACACACACACGCACTCAAACAAACAAACACACACAAACACTACAATCACACACCACATTTGCAGGAACTCGGAGCCACGAAACACGCACCCGCCAGAGCCATTAACCATCGCCACACGCCAACACAAACACGCCAACACATCACACTGAACGCCATTATCCCGCAGGCCAACCTCCACCTCCCCCCTCCCCCCCCTCCACACCCTTCCACCTGCCTCCACGCGTCACTTCATTCTATAAACTCCATAACTCGATCAAACTGACTCGCTAAGTGACTATTCCAACACACGTGATACTTGTAAACGAAGTGAAACAGTTTCGCTCATAAATAAATGTGTGTGTGTGTGTGTGTGTGTGTGTGTGTGTGTGTGTGTGTGTGTGTGTGTGTAACTGAATGGAAAATATATATACATAGGTGCGTAAATATATTAGTAGAAATACACATGACAAAATAGGAATTGGAAAAGTTTATGAATTAGAGAAACAAAAAAATTATTATGGTTGGAATAACATAAATGGATAGGTATCTCTCTCTCTCTCTCTCTCTCTCTCTCTCTCTCTCTCTCTCTCTCAGAAAGCAGAAGGCGGTAAAACATGTCTCACGAGAGCACTACAAGGAAGATGAGGAGGAGGAGGAGGAGAAGGAGGAGGAAGGTGCGTGCCTGCTAATGGGTCACAGGTAGGAAGAGCACAGGTAAGGAGCGTCCACTGACATCCCCAAACACTCGACTGACAGACTGAACGAGGGAGGAGGATGGCGAATAAAAGAGACGAGGAGGAGAAGAATGACGAGGAAGAGGAGGAGGGGGACGAGAAGGACGAGAAGCAGAAAGAGGAGGAGGTAATGGAGGAAGTGTGCGAGTAAGAAGTGTGAGAGAAAGATGAACAAGAAAGAAGAGGAAGAGGAGGAATCAAGAACAGAAACAAGTTAAGAAAGAGGAAAGAAAAGGAAGAGATTGACAAAAGAGGAAATAAATGACAAATATCTCCATTATAAGAGTTTTGGAAGCAAGAGAGAGAGAGAGAGAGAGAGAGAGAGAGAGAGAGAGAGAGAGAGAGCACCAATGAAAGTGGCTATAGTTAGGGTAAGTCTAATATCTCTCTCTCTCTCTGACAATAACAAACCAAGACAAAAAATACTTCAAATCAATAACAAAACAAAAAAATTCAAAAGCCTACAATTCATAGAGGCAATACACACACACACACACACACACACACACACACACACACACACACACACACACACACACACACACACACACACACACACACACACACGACGTCTACACAATGGGCTGGATGTGGAGGACAAGAAAAGGAAGGAAGAATAAGCCTGAATGAGGAGGGGGAGGAGGAGGAGGAGGAGGAGGAGGAAATTTATAGATGAGGAGACTGAGCAGCACAACACACAATAGGCCTAGGGTGAAAATAGAAAAAAAGAAAGAAAATTAAGAACAATGAGATTCAAGACATAGAAAGATGAAGAAGGAAGAGAACGGAAAAGATGAGGAGAGTAAGGAGATAAAATGAGGAAGGAAATGGAGGGAAGAGGAGAGAAAAGAAAAAAATAAACATCACCACACGACATACAAATATTACCAGAACAAACGCACGAGAAAAGAAGGAGAGGAGGAGGAGGAGGAGGAGGAGGAGGAGGAGGATAACAGTAGGTGGAAAAGAAGGAGAAAGAAGATGATATAGAGATAAGGAAGGAAGGAAGAGAGGAAGAAAGGAGGAAGATAAAACAACAGAACACACGAGGAGATAAAGATGCTAAAAATAGTTGGAGGAAGCTGAGAAAAAGACAAAAATAGAAGGAACGGAGTGAGGAAACAGGAAGATGAATAGAAGAAAAATACAAGAAAGGAAGAAAGGAATGAAGAAAGAAAGGACGACGAGGAAGCAGAAAGGAGATAGATAAGGAAGGAAGGAAGGAAGGGAAGAGGGAGAGATGGGTAAACAGCAAAAAGCATGGAGAGAAAAGATGAAACGAGATAAAAAGCTAAGGAAAGAATACGAGAGAAGAGAGAGAAGAAAAAAAGAAGAGGAGGAAGAAAAGTAGAATGGAAGGAAAACATAAGAATAAGGAAAACATAATAGATAACGAAGGAAGGAAGGAAGGAAGGAAAGAGGGAGGGAGGGATAAACAGCAAAAAACAAGGAGAGAAAAGATGAAACGAGATAAAAAGATAAGGAAAGAAAACGAGAGAAGAGAGAGAAGAAAAAAGAACAGGAGGAGGAAAGTAGAATGGAAGGAAAACAAGGATAAGGAGGAGAAAGGAGGAAAGTAGGAACACAAGACAAGACACGAGGAGAGGAAACAAACTATACATAAAGAAAACAAAATAAAGCACACGAGAAGAGACCAGGCGCCATGATACCAAAACAATACCGTGCTGGCGCCGCGAATACGTGCAAGTCGGTCCTTTTAGGGAAGCGCCACAAATCACGAGCCCCGCCAAGCCGCTGACGGCAGGACAATAAATCCACGGCCAAGAAAACCAGGAAATGACTTTATTGTTAACGAAGGAACTCTGCATCTCAAGGGCGGGAGGAGGAGGAGGAGGAGGAGGAGGGGAAGGGGGGAATAGGGGAGAAGAAGTCAGGGAGGAGGAGGAGGAGGAGGAGGAAAATAATTATGTCAGAGATGCAAAAGTGATAAAGAAGAGGAGATAAGTTAGAAAGAAATAGATAAAGAAAAATAGACAGATAGACGGAGAACGATGACGAGGAGGAGGAGGAGGAGGAGAAGGAGGAGGAGGAGAAAAGGAGTCATTGATGCAAAAATGACAAATGAAAATAGATAAAGATAGCTAAATAAATACGCAAATAGAGACAGATAGAGATAGATATGAGAAGTAGGAAGAGGTGGAGACGGAGGAGGAGGAGAAGTTGGAAAAAAAAAGTAGAAGTCCGAGATGCATAAAATAATGAAAGACGAGAAGATAGATAACTAGATAGACAGATAGATAAAGATAGATAGATAGACAGAAAACGAGGAGGAGGAGGAGGAGGAGAACACTAGCAATCAGAAATCCATAAATAATAATAAAAATAAATACATAGATAACCAGATAGATAGAGACAGAGAAAAACAGAAAACTAGATATACAGGTAAAGACAGATTGATAGACAGACACACCGACAGACAGACAGGAACAGCAGACGAGACAGCCATTCTTCACATGCCCCAAAATTTCTTCCCCATCTCTTCACCACTTTTCCCTCATGGTCATTATTTTAGGCTCCCTTTTTCCCCTCTTTGGGCGTCCATCTCATCATCCTTCCCGATACTTGACCTGGGCCGAGGAAAATTCTCCCGCGCTGAATAATTCCCGCCAGCTTCTTTTTTTTCCCCCTTGCGGTCATGTAATCAAGTGAGAGGACTTTTTTCGCGGTCCCTCACCTCTCTACCTCGATATTTTTCTCCCTTATTAAAATTTACCTTCCGTTTCATCAGTCGGTCATCAGAGTTTCGTGGAAGTGTGTCAGGAGGGACTTTCACTTTTCTTCTCCTGTCTGATAAATTAAGTCACGCGATATACATTTTTTTTCATCTCCCTCCCTGTATCTGGTTTTCTTCCTCCTTCTTTCACCTTCTCCCAGTCTTTTCCTCCATATACATTTTTTTTTCATCTCCCTCCCTGTATCTGGTTTTCTTCCTCCTTCTTTCACCTCCTCCCAGTCTTTTCCTATCTCCCATTTTCTTTTCCTTTGTCTTTCGCTTTTCATCTCTTGTCTATTCTATCTTTACTCCTTTTTCCTATTTCTTATTTTTTCACCTCTTCCAGTCTCTCTTTATCTTCTTCTATTTCCTCTTTCTCTGTCTTCCGTTCTCTTTCTCCTGCTCCATCTACTTTCTTTTATCTCATTTTCTTTATATTTATCTACTGTACACATTCTTTTCTCTTCTTGATCACTCTTTTTAAATCGTTTCCTAGTCATTTTTTGTGTCCTTCTTTTTCCTCTTTCTCTCTCTTCCGCTTTATATCCCGTTTTTCATTCCCTTTTCATCTACTTTCTTTTATCTCATTTTCTTTATATTTATCTACTGTACACATTCTTCTCTCTTCCTCATCCCTGTTTTTAAATCTTTTCCTAGTCATTTTTTGTGTCCTTCTTTTTCCTCTTTCTCTCTCTTCCTCTTTATATCCCGTTTTTTTCTATTCCCTTTGTCTCCTTTTCTCTTTTTTATCTCCCTTTTCTTTATATTTATCTACTGTACACATTCTTCTCTCTTCTTGATCCCTGTTTTTAAATCGTTTCCTAGTCTTTTTTGTCTCCTTAATTTTTCCTCTTTCTCTCTCTTCCGCTTCTTCTATTCCCTGTGTCTCATTTCTCTATATATCTACTGGACACTATTTTCTTTTCTTCTCCCTACAGCCTCTTTCCCTTAAGTCTCCTCTTCCCCATTAAACCATTACATCATTACCATCACCAGAAGCTATACCATCACCCCTTCCCCTTCATCTTCCTCTTCCATCTCATTCCCATCACTCCATCATCCCTGGCCTTCATTCAATCCCCAACTCTCTTCCTCTTCACCACCTCCTCCTCCTCCTCCACCTCCTCGCATATGATTAGCTTGATGCCCGGCGAGGAGGTCATCTTCCGCCTCCGCTGACCAATTTTTCCGAAAGGCGTTTAAAGGTCACGCTATTTGCATACTCGTTCCCACGCTCACCTTGATTAATACCTGGTGATGGATGGCACGCACGTATACTGGTAAAGGTAAGGTAAGGTAAGGTAAGGTAATGATGGTAATGGACAAAATGAAAGAGTGGTGATGAGTGGAGGGAGGAAAATGAAGCAAAAGGGAGTAAAAGGAGAGAGAATGGCAGAGAAAGGGAGACGGAGAGGTGCAGAATGAAAGCAAAGGTAAGGTAAGGAAAGGTAAGGTAAGGTTAGGTTTGGTTAGGTTAGGCAAGGTAGAGTAAGGTAAGATTAGGTTAGGTAAGGTTAGGTTAGGTTAGGTAAGGTTAGGTTAGGTAAGATAAGATAAGGTAAGGTAAAGTAAGGAAAGGTAGGGTGAGGTGTGTGGGAGAAGGGGTTAACGAAGGAAGGAAGGAATGAATGAATGAATGAATGAATGAATGAATGAAGGAAGGAAGGAAGGAAGGAAGGAAGGAAAAAAAGGAAGGGAAGAAGAAAAAAAGGCAGAGTTGGAAAAAAAAGAAGAGAAATAAGGGAAAAAAAGGATAACGGGAAAAAGGGAGAAGATAATAATGAAGAGAGAGAGAGAGAGAGAGAGAGAGAGAGAGAGAGAGAGAGAGAGAGAGAGAGAGAGAGAGAGAGAGAGAGAGAGAGAGAGAGAGAGAGAGAGAGAGAGAGAGAGAGAGAGAGAGAGAGAGAGAGAGAGAGAGAGAGAGAGAGAGAGAGAGAGAGAGAGAGAGAGAGAGAGAGAGAGAGAGAGAGAGAGAGAGAGAGAGAGAGAGAGAGAGAGAGAGAGAGAGAGAGAGAGAGAGAGAGAGAGAGAGAGAGAGAGAGAGAGAGAGAGAGAGAGAGTGTGTGTGTGTGTGTGTGTGTGTGTGTGTGTGTGTGTGTGTGTATTATAAGAGGATTTAAACTTGATAATTAGGCGTCGTTAACCTCATTATTGTGCTCATAATAAATCATCATCATCATCATCATCATTGCGTGCCGATGATTAATAGACCGAGGAGATTATGCATTTAGCTTCCTTTGTGGTCCGTTGGGTTCTTTTGTATACCTTTAGCGAGTCAAACTATATCAATGGAGAACCTATCTAATGCTCTCTCTCTCTCTCTCTCCATACCATTCAGACAGTCACCGATTCACACTCACACTCACACATATACACACACGACCCTCTCCCCCCCCCCATACACATAACCCCTCCGTCCCCACACACACACGCAACACCCCTCTCCCTATTTCCCTCCCCCCCTCCCCCCAGCACACAGGAGCCACGTGCAACACAAAGAGCCAGGCAACTCAATAAAGGCACAAAATTGAACATGCAAAAACCGATAATGTGAAACCGAACGCGCCGCCAGACCGAGCCGAAAACGAGACCCGGAAAAAGGAGGAACCGAAGACGTGGAAAGCCGAACGTGTGCGGGCAAAAGAAGAGGGACGAAAAGGAAGGAAAATGACAGAAAAGACGAATAAATAAGAATGATGATGATGGACAGGAAAAAAAGGTAATGGTGAGGGATAGAAGGAACAGGACGATATCGTAGAGAAATATGATTTAAAGAAGACGTATAAATAATGATGAGAAATAGAAGGAAAATGTGATGAAGAGGGACAGGTGGAAAATGAAGCAAAAAAGAAAGGGAATGAAAAGGGAGAGAAAGGGAGAGGTGCAAAATGAAACACGTGAAAATTAACATGAGGAGGAATAGGAGGAAAATATGAGGATGAAGAACAGAAGGAAAGTGAAGGACAGAGAAAGAGGCTGAAAGGGGAGGGAAAGGGAGAGACAAAGGGAGGTGCAAAATGAAGGACGAATAAAAAAAATAATGATGAATAGAAGGAAAATGCGATGAGGAAGAATAATAAGAAAGTGGAATGAAGAGAAAGGGACTGAAATGGAGAGAAGGGGAGACAAATAGAGGAGCAGAAGAGAAGAACAGAAGTAGAGAAAAGGGAGAAAAAAATGAGAAAAGATAGAAGAGAATAATGAAGAGAGGAAACAAGGAGAGAGCGGAGAGAATGGAAGAGAAGAGAGAGGGTAGAAAAGGAAACGAGAGAGAGAGAGAGAGAGAGAGAGAGAGAGAGAGAGAGAGAGAGAGAGAGAGAGAGAGAGAGAGAGAGAGAGAGAGAGAGAGAGAGAGAGAGAGAGAGAGAGAGAGAGAGAGAGAGAGAGAGAGAGAGAGAGAGAGAGAGAGAGAGAGAGAGAGAGAGAGAGAGAGAGATACAGAGACAGACAGAGAGAGGGACAGAGAGAGGTGCAGAATGAAAGCGGAGTCTGAGATGAAGTTACACGGGGATGGAGTGAATGGCAGAGACGGAGTAAGAGGCGGAGAGGGATGAAGTGTAGATTGCGAAAAGGAGATGGAGGCAGGAGGACAATATAACACAAGAGGTGGAGGAGGAGGAAGAAGAGCAGGAAGAAGAGGAGAAGGAGGAGGAGGAGGCGAGATTGAGTACAGCCTGGAAAGAAAGGAAAAAGAGATGGACAGAGAAAGAAAGAAAGAAGAAATGGAAGGCAGGAAAATAATGAAATTAAAAGAAATGAAAGGAAAAGCAGAGAATTGAAGGAGGAGGAGGAGGAGGAGGAGAAGGGGAAATTGGGTACAGCTTGGAGAAAAAAGAACAAAAGATGGACAAAGAAAGAGAGAGAAAAGAGAAAGAAAGAAAGGAGGACAGGAAGACACGAGAAAAATAAGAAACCATTGTAAGAAAAGAAGAAATATAAAAGGTAAGAAAATTTTGAACGAGGAAGAACACAAAAGGAAAGAGGAAGAAAAAGAAAGAAGGAGAAAAGAAAATGAGAAACTAAGACACGGGAAAAATAGGAAACTACCACAAGAAGAAATAAAAAAAGATGAGAAAAGTTTTGAATGAAGGAAAACACAAAACAAAAGAAAATAGAAAGAAAAGAAAAAGAAGATTAGGTGAATGGAAACTTACCATAAAGAAACAACGAACAGAGAGGAGAAAGAAACTAAAAGGAAGTAGAAAAAGACCATGAGAAAAGAAAGGAAGGGAAAAGAAAAAAAACAGGAAAGAAACCAAGCAAAAGAGAAACGTGAGAATGAGAGAACGAAGAAAAAACAAAAAACAAAAAAGGAATACAGTGAAAGAGGAAGGAAGAAAGAAAGGAAAGGGAGGGAGAGGGTGGGTGGGAGGGACGAATGGAAGGAGGGACAAAGAAAGAAAGAGAGGGTGAAGTGGGGAAAGTGAGTAGGAGGAGAGGAGGAGGAAGAGGAGGGGGAAGAGGCAAGCAGAAGGAAGCTCTTACTGTAATTGTCCCTTAGAGAAACAGTGTCTGCAATGTGTGGAAATGAAGCCAACCAAAGACCCATTACGGCCAGAACCACTTGTCCGACACTCCGCGGCCCGGGAATAAATAATGGGTCGAGGAGAAAAACTAAAGGAGAAACGCAATAAGGAAACGCGAAATAAAAACAAAGGCGGTGCTAAGCAGAAACAGAATGAGGAATAAACAATGTAAAGGAAAATAAGGTAACTAAGGAAGGGATAAATAAGCAGGAATAAAAGAAAAACAGAAATTAAATGAGTAATACATAATTTGGAAGGGCAACAATAAGGAAGGAAAAACGAAATAAGGAAACGTAAAATAAAAAACAAAGGAGGTGCTGAGGAGAAACAGAATGAAGAATAAACAGTGTGAAGGGAAATAAGGTGACTAAGGAAGGGGTAAATAT